>NC_083876.1:3030303-3333333 GCF_032452875.1 Bos javanicus | reverse complement strand
TATTTGTACCATTCTATCTTCTAGCTCACTTATCTGTTCTTCTGCCTCATGCATTATGCTATTGATTCCTTCCAGAGTATTTTGAATTTCAGCAATTAAATTTATTTGTCTCTGTATGTTTATTCCTTATTTCTTGTAGTCTTGTTAATTGATTCTTACATTTTCTCCATTCTAGTTTATCTTTATTATCATTATTATAAATTATTTTTCAGGTTTTTTGCCTATTTCCTCTTCATTTATTTGGACCTGTGAGTTTTAGGTTGTTCTTTCATTTACACAGTATTTTTCTGCCTTTTCATTATTATTATCATTATTTTAACTTACTGTGTTTGAGGTCTTCTTTTCCCAGGCTTTGAGGCTGAATTTTTTCTTCCTTTTGGTTTCTGCCCTTGTAAGGTTGGTCCAGTGGTGTGTGTTAGTTTCATGTAGGGTATGACCTGGGCTTGCATTCTGGTAGAAGGAGATGAGGTGTTTTTTTTTTTTTTTTTTTCCCTCTGATAGGCAGGGCTGAATGAAGTGGAAATCCTATCTGATGATGACTGGGTTTGTAGTTTTGTCTTGTTTACTGATTGGATAATGTGTGCTTCACAGGGCGCTACTGACAGTTGGGTGGTGTCAGGTTTTGTCAGGTGGGAATTCTCACTATTTGATACTCTTTAAGGTTAGAAGTTCTGTGGTAGTCTAGGGTCTTGGATTCAGTGCTCCCACTCCAAAGACTCAGGGCCTGATCTCTGGTCAGGCACAGAGATTCTGAAGGTGTTTTTTTATGCCATTAAATGGGATTAAAACAAATAACAAAAAGGAGGAAAAAAAGGTTCACCTCAGACAAACAGCAATTACAAAATCAAGCAAATAATAACTAAAATAATGAAATATACACACATAAACATACACCGATAAGGAAAATAAAACAGTTCAAAAAGATAAAAAATAAAGTACAGTAGAATTGACCCAGGAAGCAAAGGAAATAAAAAATTATATCCACCAGTTAGGAAAAAAACTAACTAAAGAACAAACTTGAAATAAAAACTAAACAAGGTGTCAACTGGGGAATAACAGAGAAGGAAAGGGCACCCCACTCCAGTACTTTTGCCTAGAAAATCCCATGGATAGAGGAGCCTGGTAGGTTGCAGTCCATGGGGTCGCTAGAGTTGGACACGACTGAGCGACTTCACTTTGACTTTTCACTTTCATGCATTGGAGAAGGAAATGGTAACACACTCCAGTGTTCTTGCCTGGAGAATCCCAGGGATGGGGAAGGCTGGTGGGCTGCCATCTATGGGGTTGCACAGAGTCAGACACGACTGAAGTGACTTAGCAGCAGCATCAACTGGGGAATAAAACAATGAAAACAAAACAAACTAACAAGTATGGTGAATAAAGAAAGACAAGAGAGAAAGGATTGAATGCTAACTTAGATCAAAGTAGATAAAGAAGATTTATATGTATTAAACTTTAACTGCAATGGGAAAATAATAACAGGAAAAGGACACGATGGATGTGTAGAAAACAATAAATTTTAAAAATTAAAATTAAAAAAAAGTAAAAAGAAAGAAACGAGAGAAAGGGGAAAAAAAAGGAAAACCCCATAGAAACACAAAAGGCTAATGGAGAGTCAGACATATATAACCGAAGTAAATTTGTGATTTAAAAATTTCTCAAAAATTTAAGTAGATTTAATAATACTAATAAAATCAACAACTACCACAACAGAGGGGAAAACAGGGGGGAAAAAAGAAAGAAAGAAAAAGAAAATCCAGAAACAACTACAGAACAAGTAAAAATGTAAGAATAATATATGTTTTTCTTGAGTCTCTGCTATCAGCATCCTTTCTACAGCTGTGAGTCACAGTCCACCTCACCTCCTTAGGATGCCCTCCAACAATGGGCTGTTCTCTAATTGGTCAAGTCCTATTCTTGTGTGTTCTTGCCTCCAATGTCCACAGCTGTCAGAACCAATGCATTTTATTTTCTGAGAACTCTCATTGTCTTTTTACATATTCCATAGACACAGAATCTGCCTAGTTGATTGTGTAGATTTATTCTGCAGCCTGTACAGATGGTGGGAAGGTTTTCGGTCCTCTTTCTTAGCCACACTGCCCTTGGGTTTCAATTGTGGGTTTATCCCCACCTCTGCCTCTGTGTTGTCCCCAGGGCTTTGCCCATGAGGCTGCGCTGGAGGACTTTGGTTGCCCCAGTGAGGGCCAGGTGCGGAGATGGTGCAGCTGCTTGGGTCACAGGGGCCCTGGATGCACGAGGTGCTCAGGCAGCAGGAACTATTGTGCTCTAGAAGAGTATGACAACTCACTCCAGTATTCCTGCCTAGAGAATTCTCCAGAGAACCCTGCAGGTCACAGTCAACAGGGTTGCAAAGAGTTCTAGCCTCTGGCAGCTCTGTCCCAGTGGGAATGATGGAGGTGCGGTTGCTTGGATCACAGGAACCCTGGCTATGCAGACAATTCAGGAGCCCTGGCAGCTACTGTCACAGGAGATATGGGGTTATTAGAGCTTTTTTTTTTAGGCTGTGGCAGCTCTGCCCCACTGAGGATTAAGCGTGTAGGTGGCGTAGCTGCTTGTGTTGCAGAAACTCTGGTGGCACCAAGTGTAAGGGACACAGACTGCCTCAACCTCAGGATCTATGGCCCTATTAGAGTCATTTTTTGACGCTCTGTCAGCTGGCGATCAAAAGGCCTCTTTGGCTAATCCTTCTCTGTTATTCTGCGCATTCAGTCACTTAGAGCGTTCTCCTGGCTGAACTGCTTCTCTGTTGCTTGGCATGTCAGGCACACAAAGGGGCCCCCTGGCTGGGGCCCTACTCTGGTGTTTCCTGCATCAGGTGCTTGAAGGACCTGCCTCTCCTCTCTATTGTTCAGCTGCCAGTATTGGCATGCGGGGAGAGAGAGGCTATAGTGATGCCTCCACCTGCTATGTATGACTCAGCAGTATCAGTTTGCTTTCATGGCTGCCTGGTTTTCCTCCACAGGCATTCTCCACTACAGTCTCATCCATCACTTCCCCTTAGGCTGTCCCCCCACAGTCAACAGCAGACCTCACCCTGGGATTTCTCCACAATCCTGTGCTCCAACTCCCAGCCTTCTAGGGGACCTGTGTTCTTGTCCAAGGTATAGAGGACTATGACAAGGATTGTCTGTATGATTCTCATTTCATACAGACTGTCACAGACCAGCTGCTTCACTGTCAGCCTCAAATGTTTCTCCTCTCTCCCAAATAATTGCTGTGATGTGGGAATCAGACCCTTGCTTCAGTTCCCCCAACCACTGAGGACAGGTCCAGTCGTACTAACTCTCCTCGCTTACCCCCTACTTCCTTCATTCTACCAAGTTTTGTGTGGCTCCATATATTCTTTTCTGGTGATCAGGTACTCCTGCCTGCTCTCAGCTAATGTTCTGCATGCACTTCTGTGTTTTAAGGTCTATTCCTGATGTATCAGTGGAGAGAAATATATTTCACATCCACCTGCTCCTTTGCCATCTTTTTCCTCCCCTAATTATGCAATCAACTATTTGGATTTGATTAGTGAAGTACCTAAAGGATCAATAATTTAATAAGTACTGTTTGACACCTGTAACTTTTGCCAAAAGTTTTATAGTATCTGAAGATGTCTCTCTCTCTATATATATATATATATAATATATATATTATGTATATATTCAATCATATATATATATGATTCAACTAAATGTCATTGATTGGTCAATTTTTCCCATGCTGGTAGCATCTTCTCTGAATAAACACTGCTCTGTAAGCTTATTTCTTTAGGAAATTTTACAAGATAATGAAGCTAACGTTTAGATTATGTAGTACCATAATTTCAAATCTAAATAGGGAAAAGAATGGGAAAAGTACTCTTTCTCCTGTAGCCTTTCCCAAAGTTATTTCTAAGAGATTTTTTTTTTCTCATGAGATGTCTTTTATGTCAAATAATTTTGGAAAATATTAAAACTCCTAAGTGATGAACCTGCCATTATTTTTAATGTTCCAGCTACAAAAGTAGACAAATAGAAATATGGATTTCCCATTTAGACGTAATCTAATTTGCAGAATATGTATTTTGTAGTGCAATAGAATAATGAACACTTTAAATGAAATGGAGAGCAATCTAGATGAAAGAGAAATAATTTTAATAAGTTGTCTCTTTATTAATTTCCATTTATTTCACTTATCCTTTAAATTATATTAGACATATAGCCAGAATTGTAAAACTATTTTCTGGCCCTGAGGTTCGAGCATACCCTTGCAATATTCAAGGTGTAGCAAGATTCTCATGTGTCTAGAGGCTGTGAGAGACATCAGAAAGGTCTTAAGTCAGAGACTTCACAGGATGCCTGATTATTTAGCACCTTGTCTTATTACAGTATGGAACTTTGATTGTTAGGTGAGATCATAGGAGGGTTTGAACAAAAAGGTGATATACTCTCTTTATACTTTGGAAGGATTTCCATGGTTGCTAGGTCATAAATAGACCACAACTATACTATAATGGTTGGAATGAATGATGGTGAGTCCACTGCTTAAACACATAGTTTGGGGGGATACCCTGAAGTTATAGGGTGTAGAGGTAAAGCTGATATTGTTTGCTTTTTACACAGTAATTGATTTTGAGAATTAAATGAGGGTATATTTGTCAAGAGCTTAACAACAATCCCTGATACAGAGGAAATGCTAAATAAAATATGTAGTGCATACTTATAAAAATCATCTCTTCATATGCATGGGTGGAGATACTATTTCTAGACAATTTATTAAACTAGCTATTCACAATTTCCAGCCTTGAATGAGCCCTTAAAATTGTCTAACAATAAAATTATTTTATTATTCTTATTATCTTTTATTATTCAGTCACTTTTCTTGCTTTCTTAATTCTCTTAAAAATGTTTACATTTTCAATCATCTGACAACCTTACTATATAATCCTTAGGGAGGAGCTAGGATTGTAATAGTAGTCAACCATACTTAACACATTGGGCTTCCCAAATGGCACTGGTGGTAAATAATCCATTTCCCAGTACAGGAGACATAAGAGATGCCACTTTGATTCCTGGGTTGGGAAGATCCCCTGGAGGAGGACATGGTAACCCACTCCAGTATTTTTGCCTGGAGGATCCCATGGACAGAGGAGCCTAGTGGGCTATGGCCCATAGGGTTGCAAAGAGAAGGACATGACTGAAGTGACTTAGCAGACACTAAACACATTGTGCGAGGAACTGTTGAAAGTATCTTTCATAACTTTCCTTAGCCTTCAAATTAGATTCTATTTTTATTGCTACTTAACCAATGAGGAAACTGACAGATGGGCATAAGTAATTTTCCCAGAGTCACACAGCTAGTAAGAGTCAAAGTAGGAAATTCAGACTCAGGATATGACTCCAAAGCCCCTCTCTATTAATCATTCCCTTCTCAACAAAAATCTGAAGGTCTATCAGCATCAGTGCTTCTGCAGGGTTCCTGCTCCTACCAAAGTCTGGCCTCTCTTTGTATTCCTGGATCTTGTCTCCTCCATTATTTATCTTCTATTTCTTCAGCTCTGCCCCTCCAATGACTCACCCTCATAAATATTCATGCAGGCTCTAGGAATTTGCATATCTAAAAATCCTTCCTGCTCAACATATATATATATATATATTTTTTTTTTTCTTTTCCTTCAGGGAAGTCCTCTTAAAGTATCTGTTAATGTATAATATTTGCTTCTTCAACTCCTACATTTTATTTTACAAATGAAATTTTTACTTGTAAGTTAATAGTGAATACATTCATATTATATTGTAGATAAGCCAGGCTTTCTGTCTATGTGATCCCTGACCCAGTAAGTGAGTTTTCAGAAGGACTGCTCTGAACAGTTTAATGTTTATCCTCCCAGATTTTTCCCTCCAATCTTTAATCATAGATATGTATATGTGTGTATACATAATATTTATGCAAATATTTCTTAAAATATTTAAGTTTAACAGGTGTAGTTTATCTTAATTAGAATATATATATATATATATATATATATATATATGTTTAGTTGAATTACACTCTATACAGCATGTGTTTTGATATGTGGTAATATATATCCATATCCATGTTCAGTTTAAAAAACTGTTTAACAATTCGTGCTCACTCGTTTTGTCATATGAATTTAGAATACAATTTTCAGGCTCCGTCAGAAAAATCCAGTTGCTCTTTTGATTCTGAATACATTGTGTTGAAACTTATGTATTAATTTAGCAACACTTAATAACCTAATGGAGAAGAAGAAGGCAATGGCACCCCACTCCAGTACTCTTGCTTGGAAAATCCTATGGATGGAAGAGCCTGTTAGGCTGCAATCCATAGGGTCGCTAAAAGTCGGACACGACTGAGCGACTTCACTTTCACTGTCATGCATTGGAGAAGGAAATGGCAACCCACTCCAGCGTGTTTGCCTGGAGAATCCCAGGGACGGGGAGCCTGGTGGGCTGCCGTCTATGGGGTCGCACAGAGTCAGACACGACTGAAGTGACTTAGCATAGCAATAACCTAATAATGTTGAGTCTTTCTGCCCACAAACATGTTGTATCTCCCTAAGGAATCAATGTATTTCCTTAATAAAGATTTATACCTTTCTCTGTTAAGATTTTATACAAATCCATGTTTGGTTTCTGGTCCCTGGGGCTTCATTATGTTATACACCTTCTCAGCAAAGGACTTCAACATCTTATCACATATTTAATCATTTTTAGAATTCATCCACCTATATCTAGTCCAACACAGGATCAAAACCAAAAGTTTACAAGCACTTAAAACCACGGAAGGTTAGTGTCTACTTGAACAAGGCCATAGAGATTATTATCCATAAGGTCAGTGATGGCCACCATTTTGCAAAGCATAGTTGATAATATTCATTTATCTTCCCCACTGCATTTGATACAGATGATCTTCCAGCTTGTGTAAATACCATCATCTGTCTTTTATGACACTTTATTTATTGTTTTGTATCAATAACTAATTTATTTATTTGTTTTAAAAATGAAACAAAGGTGAAGATATTTAATGATAAAAGGTACAATTCACAAAGATGACATCATAAACCATTAGACACCTTAACAACAAAGATACATAAAAACAAAAGTCAGAAGAAATATAAGGGAAAAGAAAAAAATATATAATCTTACTGAGACATATTAACATTTCTCTGAGACTATTTTATCAAGTGCAGAAAACATAAGAATAGGAGCATATTGAATGATGTTATTAAATTAAATAGATTTATATTGAATTAATTCATGTTAATCTTATATCCTACACAAATGTATTTAAAATTTTGTATTTCATACATTGTTATTTGATATCCATAGAATATTTTGAAAAACTAGGAAAAAAGATGTGTGCTTAGTCACTCATTCATGGCCAACTCTTTGAGACCCCATGGACTGTAGCCCACCAGACACCCTATCCAACTATACAACATATAATATATACTGTGCTGTGCTTAGTCATTCAGTCATGTCCGATTCTGCAACTTCATGGACTGTAGCCCACCAGGCACCTCTATCCATGGGGATTCTCCAGGAAATAATACTGGAGTGGCTTGCCGTGCCCTCCTCCAGGGATCTTTCCAACCCAGGGGTCAAACCTAGGTCTCTTTCATTGGAGGAAGATTCTTTACTGTCTGAGCAATAAACATTACTAAATTTTAAAAAGTAGAAATATTTATGTCTGTGTGATTCAGTTACACATATTGACCTATATTATTTTTGAAATTATTTTCCATTATAGGTTATTAAAGATATTGACTATATTTCCCTGTGCTATACAGTAAACCTTTGTTGATACATATCTATTTTTAGTTAGAAATCTAGCATTCTATTCATACTAAGTGAAATAATTCAAATCAAAATGTCATAAAATTTTTATTAGGCAAAAATTTATGTTTTCTAAACTATATATATTATACACATTATATATATATACACAAAATCTTTTCTACTATGCTTGATAAAGGCTTGAGAAAGAACATAAAAAAAAAATGAAGAGATGGAAAAATTAGAAAACATAAACTAAACGAAATCGGAGCATTGAGTATGAAATAGAAAAAGTGAAATAAACTAGGTAAAAGTAAAAGACTCTCATATAGTCCAGTTGACTTTACTATGGATGCTCATTAGAAATGTATCTGGAGCTGTGGCTGGGAGGAAAAAAAAAACCAAAACAATAAATGGATATTTGTACTTTTCAAAAAATTCTAAGATAATTCTGATATACATCGGGATTTTTAAAAGTGATTACAGGTTTTTGTAATAAATGGTAGTTTTGGTGATATAGAATTCTATAATTTTTTCTGTTGACCAATCATGAAACAATTATATTAAGTGAGTAATAGTTGCATAATCACAATAGTAATAGATGTTTATCAGTTTTCAAAATGAATAGCCAGTCAAAAAATAAAAGATAATTACAATTGCAAGACATAATGGGAACATGATTAGTTTAACAATATAAAATAGTTACATACAATTTGGGGAGTCAAGCAGAGAGTGATGTGGTAAGTGGAAGTGCATACATGAACATGTTTTGCTCAGCCAGTCTGTCTTTTGGTTGGTGCATTTAATCCAGGTACATTTAAGGTCATTATTGATATGTATGATCCTATTAGCATGTTCTTAACTGTTTGGGATTTATTTTCTGTAGGTAGGGCTTTTTCTTATCTTGCTTTCTGCCTAGAGAAGTTCCTTTAGCATTTGTTGTAAAGGTGACTTGGTGACGCTGAATTCTCTTTTGCTTGTCCAGAAACTTTTGATTTCTCCATTAAATCAGAAGGATAACCTTACTGGGTATTGCATTATCAGTTGTAGCATCTTCATCGCTTTAAATATATCATGCCATTCCCTTTTGGCCTGTAGAGTTTCTGTGGACAGATCAGGTGACAGCATGATGGGAGTTCCTGTGAATGGTTTTTTGTTGTTTTTCCCTTGCTGCTTTTAATATTTTATCTCTGTCTTTAATTTTTCCCAGTTTGATATCTATGTGTCTCAGTGTGTTCCTTGGGTTTATCCTACCTGGGACTTTCTGTGTGTCTTGGACATGGTTGATTACTTCCTTTCCAACATTAGGTAATTTTTCAGTTATTATTTCTTCAAATATTTCCTCAATTCCTTTCTCTCTCTCTTCTCCTGTAACCCCTATAATGCAAATATTTGTGCATTTATTATTATCCCAGAAGTCTCAATGGCTGTCTTCATTTATTTTCATTATTTTTTTCTATATTCTGTTCTCTGGTAATGAATTCCACCATTCTGTTCTCCCAGTCATTTATCCATTCTTCTGCCTCAGATATTCTACTGTGGATGCCTTTTAGTGTATTATTAATCTCGGTTTGTTCTTTAGTTCTTCTAAGTCTTTGGTAAACATTTCTTGCATCTACTCATTTTTTGCCCTAATTCTTTTTCCAAGATCTTGAATCATATTCACCATTATCATTCTGAACTCTTTTTCTGGAAGTGATGCCACTTTATTTAGTTGTTTTTCTGGAGTTATGTCTTGTCCTTTCATCTGGAACAAAACTTTCTGCTTTTTTATACTGATTAACCTTCTGTAATGTGGTTTTGTTTTAGTACCTGTGAGATTGTGTTTCTTCTTGCTTTTTCTGTCCTAACTCTAACAGAGGAGGCTAAGAGGCTTGTGTAAGCTTCCTGTTGGGAGGGATTGGTGTGGGAAAAACTGGGTCTTTCTCTGGTGAGCAGGGCCTTGTTCAGTAAATTTTAATCCAATTATCTGCTGATGGGTTGTTCAGCTCAGTTCAATCCCTCAGTTGTGTCCAACTCTTTGAAATCCCATTGACTACAGCACACCAGGCCTCCCTGTCCATCACCAACTCCCAGAGTTCACTCAAACGTATATCCATTGACTCGGTGATGCCATCCAACCATATCTCCTCTGTCTTCCCCTTCTCCTCCACCTTCAATCTTTCCCAGCCTCAGGGTCCTTGCAGATGAGTCAGTTCTTCACATCAGGTGGCCAAAGTATTGGAGTTTCAGCTTCAACATCAGTCCTTCCAATGAACACCCAGGACTGATTTCCTTTAAGTTGGACTGGTTGGATCTCCTTGCAGTCCAGGGGATTCTCAAGAGTCTTCTCCAACACCACAGTATAAAGCATCATTGCTTTGGCTCTAAGTTTTCTTTCTAGCTCAACTCTCACATCCATACATGACTACTGGAAAAACCATAGCCTTGACTAGACTGATCTTTGCTGGCAAAGTAATGTCTCTGCTTTTTAATATCTTGTCAAGGTTGGTCATAACTTTCCTTCCCAGGAGTAAGTATCTTTTAATTTCATGGCTGCAGTCACCATGTGCAGGGATTGTGGAGCCCCCCAAAATAAAGTATGCCACTGTTTCCTCATCTATTTGCCATGAAGTGATGGGACCAGATTCCATGATCTTAATTTTCTGCATGTTGAGCTTTAAGCCAACTTTTTCACTCTCCTCTTTCACTTTCATCAAGAGGCTTTTTAGTTCTTCTTCACTTTCTTCAATAAGGGTAGTGTCATCTGCATATCTCAGTTTATTGATATTTCTTCCAGCAATCTTGATTCCAACATGTGCTTCATCCAGCCTGGCATTTCGCATGATGTACTCTGCATAAAAGTTCAAATAAGCAGGGTGGCAATATACAGACTTGATGTACGCCTTTTCCCATTAGGAACCAGTTTGTTGTTCCATGTCCAGTTTGAAGTGTTACTTCGTGACCTGCATACAGATTTCTCAAGAGGCAGGTCAAGTCATCTGGTAGTCCTTTCTCTTTCAGAATTTTCCACAGTTTATTGTGATCCCCACAGTCAAAGGCTTTGGCATAGTCAATAAAGCAGAAATAGATGTTTTTCTGGAACTCTTTCTTTTTCGATGATCCAGCGGATGTTGGCAATTTGATCTCTGGTTCCTTTGCCTTTTCTAAAACCAGCTTGAACATCTGGAAGTTCACAGAAATTACATCTTCATATCAGATTATATTAATTTAGGTTAATTAAAGATATAAAAAATAAAGATGTTCTAAATAATATTGATGAAGCAAAATATTTGCATATTATTTGGTTCGTCTATGAACTGAAAGTGAAAGTGTTATTTGTTCAGCCGTGTCCAACTGTTTGAGACCCCATGGACTGTAGCCCACCATGCTCCTCTGTCCAAGGATTTCTCCAGAGAATACTGAAGTGGGCTGTCATTTCCTTCTCCATGGGATCTTCCTGATTCAAGGATTGAACCTGGGCCTCCTGCATTGAAGGTAGATTCTTTACCATCTGAGCCACCAGAAGAAGTCATGTTGGTGGCTCTTAATCAGATGGCTGGAGTCTGTTTAGTCTCCTTGTCTTTCAGTTAGTGTCTGGTGGTACCCGTGGATTCAGGCTCCTGGTTTGGACACAGGATCCAGAGGGCAAGCAACCTATGTGCCAACACAGAGCAGCATGCATAAGGTGAAGAGTGTGTGAGTGTGTGTGTGTGTGTGTTAAGTTGCTTCAGTTGTGTCTGACTCTTTGTGACGCTATGGACTGCAACCCACCAGTCTCCTCTGTCAAAGGGATTTTCCAGGCAAGAATATTGGAGTGGATTGCCATGCTCTTCTCCAAAACTATTCTATGATCTAGCGATATATTTGTGGGTATTTATCAATCAGAATCTTGAAAATATATATGTACAACCATGTTAATTGTAGCACTATTTATATCAGCCAAAATGGTGGGAACATAGGTATATACCAGTAATGGATGAATACAAACTCAGTATATGCCTTATAAAAGAAGACTATTCTGCAATAAGCAATAGTATGTATGGAAATTTTGGACATTATGCAAAGTGAAATAGGCCAGTCACAGAAAGAAACATACTACATGATTCTGCTTACTGTGAAGTATCGAAAATAGTCAAGTTCATAGTATCAAAGGGGAAATGTAGTTGTCAATGGCTGGCATGAGAGGGAAAAGTGAAATCAATAATCAACAGGCACAAAATTTAAATTAAACAAAATAAGCTCTAAAATTCTGCCACAAATGTATCTGTAGTGAATGTAACATACACATATAAGTTTATCTTAGCATATACATGAATATATTGCATATATTTTGCTTTTCTATATATACTTGAAAAATTCTTTGAAAAATAACCCGTGATATGCTTGCATTTCTTCCTTTTTTTTTTTTTTTTTTGCATTTCTTCTTAAGGAAGAAAATTCTGTATGTGATTTAGAACTGTATTGATTTATTGTATGGTTTTTATAAATGACCTGAATTACCTGCCCAAATTTATGACAATTAGAAATTCAGGTCAGTAAAAACTGAACCATGCATAACTCATTTGTTTCATAAATAGATTTCATTTATTTATAAACTCATTCACCAATAAATATTTAAGTATCTATTATATGAAATACACTGTTTTAAGTGTTGGAAAAGACTAGAGATCTCTTCAAGAAAATTAGAGATATCAAGGGAATATTTCATACAAAGATGGGAACAATAAAGGACAGAAACAGTTTGGACCTAACAGAAGCAGAGGATATTAAGAAGAGGCAGCAAGCATACACAGAAGAACTATACCAAAAAGATTTTAAGACTCAGATATCCGTGATGCTGTGATCACTCACCTATACCCAGACATTCTGAATTTCTAGGTCAAGTGGGCCTTTGGAAGCATTACAATGAACAAAGCTAGTGGAGGTGAGGGAATTCCAGAGGAGCCATTTAAAAACCTAAAATATGATACTGTTAAAGTGCTGCACTCAACATACCAGCAAATTTTGAAAACTAAGCACTGGCCACAGGACTGGAATATGTTGGTTTTCATTCCAATCCCAAGGAAAGGCAGTGCCAAAGAATGCTCAAACTACTGCACAATTGCATTCATCTCACATGCTAGCAGAGTAATGCTCAAAATTCTCCAAGTTAGGCTTCAACAGTATATGAACTGAGAATTTCCAGATGTTCAAGCTGGGTTTTTGCCAACATCCACTGGATCATAGAAAAAGCAAAGAATTGCAGAGAAACATCTACTTCTGCTTCAGTGACTATGCTAAGCCTTTGACAGTGTGGATCACAACAAACTGTGTTAATTTCTTAAAGAGATGGCAATACCAGACCACCTAACCTGCCTCCTATGAAATCTGTATGCAGGTTAAGAGGCAACAGTTAGAACAAGACACAGAACCATGGACTAGATCAAAATTGGGAAAGGAGTATTGTCAAGGCTGTATATTGTCACCCTGCTTGTTTAACTTATATGCAGAGTACATCATGAGAAACGCTGGCTGGATGAAACACAAGCTGGAATCAAGATTGCCAAGAGAATTATCAATAACCTCAGATATGCAGATGAATGAAGAACCACCCTTAGGGCAGAAAACAAAGAGGAACTAAAGAGCCTCTTGATGAAAGTGAAAGAGGAGAGTGAAAAAGCTGGCTTGAAACTCAACATTCAGAAAACTAAAATCATGGCATCTGGTCCCATCACTTCATGGCAAATAGTTGGGGAAACAAGGAAAACAGTGAAAGACTTGATTTTCTTGGGCTCAAAATCACTGGAGATGGTGACTGAAGCCATGAAATTAAAAGGCACTTGCTCCTTGGAAGAAAAGCTATAACAAACTTAGATAGTGTATTAAAAAGCAGAGACATTACTTTGACAAAAAAGATCCATATAGTCAAAGCTCTGGTTTTCCATTAGTCATGTATGGATGTGAGAGTTGGATCATAAAGAAAGCTGAGTGCTGAAGAATTGATGCTTTTGAACTGTGGTATTGGAGAAGACTCTTGAAAGTCCCTTGGGCTGCAAGGTGATCAAGACAATCAATTCTAAAGGGAATCAACATTGAATATTCTTTGGAAGTACTGATGCTGAAGCTGAAGCTCTGATACTTTGGCCACCTGATGAGAAGAGCCAATTGATGCCGGGAAAGTTTGAAGGTAGTAGGAGCAAGGGACAACAGAGCACAAGATGGTTGGATCACATCACCAACTCAATGGATATGAGTTTGGGCAAGCTCCGGGAGTTCATGAAGGACAGGGAAGCCTGGGGTGCTGCAGTCCAAGGTGTTGCAGAGAGTCAGACACGACTGAGTGACTGAACAGCCAATTTCAAATATTAATTAAAAAAAAAACACTAGTTTTAAAAAGTAAACAAATAACTCAAATATAAAATGATTACTAATTAAAGATTTACTTAACTCACCAATTAATGAGCAAACCTTTAGCGTGCTAAAACTGATTCAAAGGAGAATTCAAGGTATATATGCACCTGCACATATACACACAAATATTCAGCAATTTGAAATGAATGTACAACTTAATGCAAAACTGATACATATTCCACAGTATAATAATCAGTTGTGTCTCCACTGGACACAAATTCAATTTCCACACAAAATCATTTACAATGACATGAATATTCTATTATTTGTAGAGTTGTAAAATAATGAAAGAGGAAGTTATCCCTTAGTAGAACAGCTCAATGAAATGAGAAAAAATAATGATGAAAGATATTCAAATGTGCTACCCAGGACACATGATAACCATTTTTTCTCATTTATAATTCTTCCACATTTTTTTTCTGAAACAAGCTTTGAGCATATAACAATGAACAAAATTAGACGAAAACCCTTGTCCTCATGGAGTTTAGATGCTAAGATTAAAATGTTTCCACAGTAAATTTTACGACCTAAAAAATCAGAAAATAACAAAATAAACACAATATACACAGGTAGCATATTCACTGTATGGAGCAAATAGATTTGGAAATGTCTATTTTCCTTTTGGGCTTTCCAGGTGGCACTAGTGATAAAGAACTAACCTGCCAATGCAGGAGATGTAAGAGACTCAGGTTTGATCCCTGGATTGGGAAGGTCCCTTGAAGGAGGGCATGGCAACCCACTCCTGTATTCTTGCTTGGAGAATCCCATGGACAAAGGAGCCTGGCAGGCTACAGTCCATAAGGTCCCAGAGAGTTGGACATGACTGAAGCGACTTAGCACTGCACATTTTCCTTTTAATGTGCATAGGACACTGTGATGTTTCAACAGAGTTACTACTAAGAGTTTACCATTTGTTTTCCAACTTATTCCATATTGGCAACGCACAAAAAAATATCCCTGTCATTTTAAAGCAGAGTTAAAATCAGAAGATTTGAAGTGGAAAACATACTTTTCATAACATATGTGTAATTATACATGTTTTCATATGTTTCTTAATTTTGTGAAATATTTTTTTCAAATTAGTTTACTGAAGAACAATATTTAAAACAGCCCTTAAAAAAGTATTTAGATTCATAGTTATACTGTTAAATCCCAGCTGTGAGACACTGGGGATGTTTCTTTGGGGTTCAGTTTATTCATCTATCAAATAGGGTTGTCTTGTTTTTTTATAGATGTTTTGATAATTTAAGCACTTTAAGAAAGATTGTTTGATAGTTGATGATCAATATAATTTCCCCTATTTTTGTTTTTTCTTCTGTTATCTACCTAAACAAAAAGATCATTAAGTGTAGGGACCATTTCCACACAATCTGGAAACTCTTTTAACATGAAAGTATTTTTTTTTTTTAAGTAAACTTTAACCATCTTGCCTCAAACTTACTCTTTCAACTTGTATGTTCTTGTGATACATTTCCATTGGTATTTATTCATGCTATAATTACCTATACTTATACATAACTGGTTAAAACAGTCAAACTTTACTTTGATGTCACTATATCTTAATTGTTAATTTATAAATGTTCCTCCCTTTAAGCCCTTTCATTTTAGCTTATTAGTTTTCTTCAGCTTAAATAAACTCACAGAAAACCTAAAGTTGCCTACATTGCTATTGTCCTGAAGAGGAAATAGCATATTATTTAGAAATATATATATTTTTTAACTTTCAACAATTTTATATATTGTTTCAAATGTAACTTTATTAACCTATATAAACCCAGGAAATAAAAGCAAAAATAAACAAATGGGACCTAATTAACCTTAAAAGCTTCTGTGCATCAAAGGAAACTATTAGGAAGGTGAAAACGCAGCCTTCAGAATGGGAGAAAATAATAGCAAATGAAGCAACTGACAAACAACTAATCTCAAAAACATACAAGCAACTCCTACAGCTCAACTCCAGAAAAATAAACGACCCAATCAAAAAATGGGCCAAAGAACTAAATAGACATTTCTCCAAAGAAGACATACAGATGGCTAACAAACACATGAAAAGATGCTCAACATCACTCATGATCAGAGAAATGCAAATCAAAACCACTATGAGGTACCATTTCACACCAGTCAGAATGGCTGCGATCCAAAAGTCTACAAATAATAAATGCTGGAGAGGGTGTGGAGAAAAGGGAACCCTCTTACACTGTTGGTGGGAATGCAAACTAGTACAGCCACTATGGAGAACAGTGTGGAGATTCCTTAAAAAACTGGAAATAGAACTGCCTTATGATCCAGCAATCCCATTGCTGGGCATACACACTGAGGAAACCAGAAGGGAAAGAGACACGTGTACCCCAATGTTCATCACAGCACTGTTTATAATAGCCAGGACGTGGAAGCAACCTAGATGTCCATCAGCTGATGAATGGATAAGAAAGCAGTGGTACATATACACAATGGAGTATTACTCAGCCATTAAAAAGAATACATTTGAATCAGTTCTAATGAGATGGATGAAACTGGAGCCTATTATACAGAGTGAAGTAAGACAGAAGGAAAAACACCAATACAGTATACTAACGCATATATATGGAATTTAGAAAGATGGTAACAATAACCCTGTGTACGAGACAGCAAAAGAGACACTGATGTATAGAACAGTCTTATGGACTCTGTGGGAGAGGGAGAGGGTGGGAAGATTTGGGAGAATGGCATTAAAACATGTAAAATATCATGTATGAAACGAACTGCCAGTCCGGGTTCAATGCATGATACTGGATGCTTGGGGCTAGTGCACTGGGACGACCCAGAGGGATGGTATGGGGAGGGAGGAGGGAGGAGGGTTCAGGATGGGGAACACATGTATACCTGTGGTGGATTCATTATGATATTTGGCAAAACTAATAAAATTATGTAAAGTTTAAAAATAAAATAAAATTTAAAAAAATTTTAAGTGGCAAATTTGTGTAAAGAAGGATTGATTTTAGTTCTTTAAAACATGGGATTACTTTTCTATTTTAAGGAAAAAATAGGTTTAGAAAAAACTTTATTACTGACTTATTTTGATTATAACTATGTCTCATGGAATACAAACAAGCTATTAAAAAGCAAAGTATAACTTTTTTTTTCTAGGTTTACAATAGGAAAAAATATTATATGTTAGATATATAGTACTCCTACCTACAGTGCTTCCTTTGGTTCATAAACCAACTTGTGAGTTCTAAGAGAAAGAATTTTGCATTAATACCTGCGATTTAGAATAATGTTCAAAATGAATTATGACATCAGTTCATATAACAGACACTGAAAGGACTAAATATAATGGAGCTGTTTTCCATAAAAGCTGAATACAGTCAGTAATAATGGTATATTTGTTAAGGTTCTCCAGAGAAGCAAAACATGCGTTCATATGTACATACATACACACACACGCAAACACATAGTCCACCCTCCCTATTCCTGGGCATTGCATCCACATACTGCAGGAAGTTCCAAATATCAAAATTTGAATATGTTGAATGCCAATTATCTTCATGTCATTTACATTGATTTATATAGCAGATACATTGTATCTACGTTGTAACACAGAGATGATTTGAAGTGTATGGAAGGATGTATAAGTTATATGTGAACATATACTCTTTTCTACAAGCAACTTGAGCATATGCAGATTTTTGTATCCTTGGTTTTCCTAGACCCCACTCCAGTACTCTTTTGCCTGGAAAATCCCATGGACGGAGCCAATTCCCCATGAATCTTGAGGGATGGAAAGTTGACTCTTTCTCTCTCTCTCTCTACATATATGTGTGTGTATATATAGATATAGATATATAGATATATGTATATCTATATCTATCTATCTATCTATATGTATGTATGTATGTGTGTGTGTGTGTGTGTAAGGCAAAGCTGGAGTGGAGACCTGGGAAAGCTGGTGTTTAGTCTGAGTCCCAAGCCCTGAGAATCAGGGACCATATACTGTAATCCTCAGTCAGGAACCAGAGAGGACCAGAGTCTGCCTGGACTATTCAGACCTCATCAGACTGGATTATCCCCACTCCCACCTGCTTTACTCCAGTGCACAACTCACATGCCAACCTTTCCTATACATGCTTACTGTCAATAGATAAATTAACCATCATAAATCAAATCTTTAATTATTTTAAAGAAAGTGCTACAGAGAAAGTTCACAGTCTTTGAACTGAAATGCACATTAACTTTTATTAAGTCAAAACTTTTTTGTGTGTTTTTGCCCCAAGTGAAGGAACTAATTCTCTGACTAATAAGTAGCAGTATCTGGAGCAGAATCTAGTTCTACTGTTTTCTCGTGAACTCTTGTTCATTTACAATATATTGCCTCTGCTGTTAAGCTGCTTCAGTCATGTCCAACTCTGTGCAACCCCAGAGACAGCAGCCCACCAGACTCCCCTGTCCCTGGGATTCTCCAGGCAAGAACACTGGAGTGGGTTGCCATTTCCTTCTCCAGTGCATAAAAGTGAAAAGTGAAAGTGAAGTCACTCAGTCATGTCCAACTCCTAGTGACCCCATGGACTACAGCCTACCAGGCTCCTCCATCCATGGGATTTGCCAAGCAAGAGTACTGGAGTGGGGTGTCATTGCCTTCTCCGATATTGCCTCTAAGAAAATTATTTTTGATGCATAGACTTTTAAAGGAATTTATAGTGAAAAGTTGCTGATAACATGTATCCTTGTACATAGGTCTTTCAGGTGGTGCTAGTGGTAAAGAATCTGCCTACCAATGCAAGAGATATAAGAGATGTGGGTTCGATCCCTGGGTTGGGAAGATCCCTTGGAGGAGGGCACAGAACCCACTGCAGTATTTTCACCTGGAGAATCCCACAAACAGAGGAGCTTGGGAGGATACGGTCTATAGGGTCACAAAGAATTGGACAAGACTGAAACAACTTATATACTGTATCTGACCATATATTACTGACCATATACTGTAATCCTCAGTCAGGAGCCGGAGAGGACCAGAGTCTGGCTCATCAGGCAGAGCCTTCCTCTGCCTGCACTATTCAGACCTCATCAGACTGGATTATCCCCACTCCCACCTGCTTTACTCCAGTGCACAACATCCTTATACATGCATGCACACATCCTTGTACATTTTCATGCCATTATATATAAAATAAAGGTAAATAGTTGTACTGATTTCAAAGATTGAAGATTAAAAGAGTAAACATATAAAATGCTTGGCTTAGAACCTGATGCAGATCATGCCTTCAACAAATGATAACTCTGACATATTTAAGATATTGTTTCACTCTATACAGAAATTTCTATTTTTCTCTTTCTTCACATTTTCTCTTGCAAAATAAATTACCATTCATACTGCCAGTATATTTCATCAATATGAATCTTAAATGAGGCTTCTCAGAATTGCTTATATACCCTAATTCCTCTTTTTGTTGTTGTTCAATTCAGTAGCTCAGTCGGATCCAACTCTTTGTGACCCCATGGACTGCAGCACGACAAACTTCCCTGTCCATTACTAACTCCTGGAGCTTACTCAAACTCACGCCCATCGAGTGGGTGATGCCATCCAACCATCTCATCTTCCATCGTCCCCTTCGCCTCCTGCCTTCAATCTTTCCCAGCATCAGGGTCTTTTCCAATGAGTCAGTTCTTTGCATCAGGTGGCCAAGTATTGGAGCTTCTGCTTCAGCATTGGTTCTTCCAATTAATATTCAGGACTGATTTCCTTTAGGATGGACTGGTTTGATCTCCTTGCAGCCCAAGGAACTTTCAAGAGTCTTCTCCAACACCACAGTTCAAGAAGCATCAATTCTTTGGTGCTCAGCTTTCTTTATGATCCCACTCTCACATCCATACATGACTATTGAAAAAGCCACAGCTTTGACTAGACATTGTTGGCAAAGTAATGTCTTTGATTTTTAATATGCTGTCTAGGCTGGTCATACCTTTTTTTCCAAGAAGCAAGCATCTTCTAATTTCATGGCTATAGTCACCATCTGCAGTGATTTTGGAGCCCGACAACTTAAAGTCTGTCTTTGTTTCCCCATCTATTAGCCATGAAGTGATGGGGCCAAATGCCATGATCTTAGTTTTCTGAATGTTGAGCTTTAAGCCAGCCTTTTCACTCTCCTCTTTCACTTTCATCAAGAGGCTCTTTAGTTCTTCTTCACTTTCTGCCATAATGGTGGTGTCATCTGCGTATCTGAGGTTATCGATATTTCTCCTGACAATCTTGATACCAGCTTGTGCTTCATCCAGCCAGCATTTCAAATGATGTACTTTGCATATACGTTTTCTATGGACCTTAAAATCACCATATTTAAAAGTGGCTTAATAACTGTGGGGACTAGCATTGAACCTTTGTCAAACTACAGGCCAAATAGCTTAGAAGTAGATTATTTACACAGAAATGAAATATGTACTTTCACATATGTAATGTGTACACCTATATGTAGATTTTTGTACGTTTGTAGGCAGATTATGGAGTTGATCTTATCTGTCATATCTTACAAAATTTAACAGAAGCTTGTCATCTGTGCTAGGGATTTTAATATATATCATCTCATTTAATAGTTCCAGCATCTTTATGCCTTAATCATTCCTTCTTTCCTCCCTCCTATCCTTCCTTCCTTTTTTTTTTTTTTTTCTATTTTCAATCTTTCTACCCCTGTTGGCGGTGGTGGTTTAGTTACTAAGTCTGTCCAACACTTGTAACTCCATGCGCTGTAGCCTGCCAGGCTCCTCTGTCCATGGGGTTCTCCAGGCAAGAATACTGAGTGGGTTCCCATTTCTGAGTGGGTTGCCATTTCCTTTTTCACCAGATCTTCCCGACCCAGTGATCCAACCCAGGTATCCTGCATTGCAGGCAGATTCATTACCAATTGAGCTATGAGGAAAGACCTCTACTCCTGTTCTCCTGTTGCCCTTCTATAAATATTCTTTAGACTTAATATGAAAGAGAATGCATAATATATATAGCTTTAGACTATTGGCTAAGATTTCTACAATTAATCAGTTCTAATGAGGTGGATGAAACTGGAGCCTATTATACAGAGTGAAGTAAGCCAGAAAGAAAAACACCAATACAGTATACTAACGCATATATATGGAATTTAGAAAGATGCTAACAATAACTCTGTGTACGAGACAGCAAAAGAGACATTGATGTATAGAACAGTCTTATGGACTCTGTTGCAGAGGGAGAGGGTGGGAAGATTTGGGAGAATGACATTGAAACATGTATAATATCATGTATGAAATGAGTTGCCAGTCCAGGTTCAATGCACGATACTGGATGCTTGGGGCTAGTGCACTGGGACGACCCAGAGGGATGGTATGGGGAGGGAGGAGGGAGGAGGGTTCAGGATGGGGAACACATGTGTACCTGTGGCGGATTCATTTTGGTATTTGGCAAAACTAATACAATTTGTAAAGTTTTAAAAAAAGAAAATAAAAAAAATTGCTCTGAATTATATTTATTTTCTGATTGTATCTGTAGATGTACTTATTTGTCAGGTTGGATAACTATAGGTAGAAATGTCTAGGAGTTCGGGGGAAGTCAAGGATAAATTTTTCAAAAATGACAATCTCAAACTATATCATCTTGGATAAATTATTTGATCTTTCTGACACCAATTTTGTTTATTTTCAGTCTGAAAACAATAATATCCACCTTGGATACCTAAGTAACAGCTGAAAACAATTTGCTTGATATAGTTTCAGGCATGCTGTTTTCGCTACATGGCAAGTTATGAGAACTCTGCCTATGAGATTGTGTGATAAAGTATACACAGAAGCATGTAAATGGCAGATGAAAAAATCAAATAGAATGTTAAGCTGTTAATTCTAGGTAAAAGAAAGTTGAATAAAGTCTGATTTTCTGTAATGAGAGTAACATTCTTTCCTCTCCAGCACACCAACCTTAATCATAAGGAGATGCTGCTGCTGCTGCTAAGTCGCTTCAGTCATGTCCGGCCCTGTGTGACCCCATAGACCGCAGCCCACCAGGCTCCCCCATCCCTGGGATTCTCCAGGCAAGAACACTGGAGTGGGTTGCCATTTCCTTCTCCAATGCATGGAGCACAGGTCATCTTTTGCTTTCTAATGTCTTCTGAATGTAGGACACAACTACAACTCTCTCACACATACATACACTCACAAATACATGTAATGAGCATACATTAAAAAGTTAGTTTTAATTAAAACTTTTATTTGATTTAAATTGAAATTATTCACATAATAGAGGAAAATTTCTCTCTAGAAGATCAAAATATCATATACTATTAGTAGGAAAATAAGCAGATGTGTTATTTTCTTACAGCTTCTTAATGTAATGTAATGTAATATATTCTTATGGCAAAAAGTAAAGAAACAGAATCTATTTACTGTTTGTCAATTTCATTGCCTGGCTCTCAAAATGCAATTGTAATCTTTGTGTGTAAGAAGTTAAAAACATATCCTTAAGGAATGGGTAAGAAAATGTCTCTTAATAAAAAAAAAACAAAACATTAACTTTACAGTATTTTAAGTGCAGTCAGAGAATGCTCTGAAGTTCAGCTTCAAAGAAAGGGAGAGAAAAAATGGAGACAATATGGATCATTGCATATTGTACCACATTTCCCAATGTAATAAAAAAAAATAAATGAAATAATTGACTTGAGTAATATTACTTTCAAACCAAATACACACACACACACACACACACGCATACACACCTTGCTTTTGTACATATGATAAATGACAGACTTCAAATTTTATCACTAAAAAATTTAGAGTATCAGAGATGAGTGTTTGCCAAGACTAAAACAAACGAAGAAAAAAAAATTCATACATAGGATTAGAAATAAAGATATTCTTGTACTTTCCATCAGAAAAATGAAGGGAAATAATGTCTTTCCTGCAAGAAAATGATTTTCAGTCTATCACTTTGCTCTATCAAAAATATACATTGAAAAGTAAATCTAATGCTACTTTCTGATTTTTGAGCTTTTAACATATATGTCCTTTACTCACCCTTTCTGAGAGACCTATTGTAAAATAATAATCACCAAAACGAAGGATCACACTGAAAAGCAGTATATGGGAGCCAGTAAATAAGGATCCCACAGAGAAGTAAGGCAGGAGGAATAGGCAGCTTAATTCAGATAGGATATTCCAGAAGGACAGCTGGGCTTCCATCTGGAACAAAGTCAGTTCACATTGCTGAGGTCCCAGATGGAAATCTATGGGGAAGAAACAAACAGGCAAACAAAAATGGAATTACTTATCAGATTTCATCATGTTGACAAGGGTTTGATATTAAGCTCAAGCACTTTGATGAAAAATGATAAATTGGACATCTCATAGTAAAGATCTGCTTTTAAAAGATCCCCTTCAGAGAGTAAAAATTTAGACTGGGAGAAAATATTTGCACATCATATATTTAGCAGAGTATTTGTATCTAGATGATGTAAAAGGTTGTCAAATTTCAATAAGAATACAAGCAAATATGTTTAATAGTAAGCAAAAGATTTGAACAACTGCCAAATAATAGGTACAGATGGCAGATAAGTATTGAAAAGATGCTCAAGATTATTAGTAATTAAATTACAGTGACACACATGTTAGAACAACTAAAATGAAAAAGACTGCCCATTCCAAATGTTGGACAGTCCTTGGAACAATTGAAACCTCAAAAACTGTTGACAGTAATGTATAATGGTAAAAAAAACAAAACAAAACTTTGGAGAATGTTTTACAGTTTCTTAAAAAGTTCTTCAGATATGACCAATAAAAATGCATATCCACAGAAGTCTTGTAGTTGAATGTTTATAGCAGCTTTACTTATAATAGGCAATACTTATAATATTATAATAGACAATACCTGCAAACAACGCCAATGTTCAATGACAGAAAAGTGGATACACAAATTGTGGTAAATCCATGGGATGGAGTACTATTCAGTAGAGTTACACATGGTAAAAGTATACAAAATACTTGCAAAATGGACAGATGTTAATGTATTTGAAAGTAGTAAAAGAAAAAATCAGTAAAATTCAATATAGACTTTGGGTGACAGCTTTGACATATTGCATATTTCTATACCTATAGCAAGATAAATGTAAACAAATTATAAGTTAGTGAGGTGTCTTGGGTCCACCAGGAAACTGCAGTTATAGGGCAAACTGCCACCCTGAAATCTGAAGAGATAGGTGAATAGTGAGAGTCATAGCAAAGATGTTTTCTTTAGAGCTGAAACCACTGGAGACATAAATTGGTAAGAACACTTAAATGTGAATTTCAGTGAATTGCTGAAGGTTGAGTATGGACTCATTTGAAAAATAGAAACTCCTAGGAACTGCAGTCTCATGTGGGTCCCTGTGCTTTCACGAGTTGTATCTCTAGAAGAACCACTGCATTCTTAATATGAACAATCAGAATGATCCCAGGGACCCAGGCAGGAGGACAGGAACAGAAATCCTTTTGAACTAAGCCCAGACCTCTACACAGTGAGGGGTGTGGGTTCTTTTTTTAAGCCGAGGAAAAACCAGTGCACCTAAAAATATATCAATAGGAACTTCCCAAATTAAATATAAATAGAAAAAAATTAGAATATCAAATAACTATAGAACAATTTCAAAAATTTTGGCATATGTTTTGGAATATCAAAGGAGAAGAAAGTGTAGAACTGAATAAATATTTGAGGAAATAATAACTGAGATCTTCCCCAAATTGATGACAGCCAATAAACCACATATTTAGGAAGTTCAGAGCACACTAACAATATAAATACTATAAACAAAAACAAAATACCTCTACCTAGGCATCACTATATTAAAATGACAGAAAATGATATAGAGAAATTTTAATAAAGCAAAACATCCTACCTTTAGAATAAAATGGATAAGAAGTACTTTCTCAAGAAAACCACACAAACCAGAAGAGAATTCAGTGATATTTTTAAAGAGTTAAGGGGAAAAACATTCTAAACTAGAATTGTATACCCTGTGAAACTGTATTTTAAAAGTGAGAGATAAAGAAGAGAGAAAACCAAATTCTTGTTGATTTTTCAGACCGATATAAATGAGGGAAATCAACACAGGTAGACTTGCCACAGAAGAATATTAAAAGGAACTTTGTTAGGGAGAGTGAAATATTTTAGGTCAGATACTCAGATCTACATTAAGAAAGGGAGTAGGACAAGAAATAAAGTAAAACTTAACTTTCATTTTTCTTCTTCTAAAGTGATTTAAAAGTCTGTTCAAAATAATAATAGTAACACTATATCTGGTGATATGGATAAGTCAAGTGAATGACAGCAGTGCTGCAAGGGACAGGAGAGAGAATTTAAAACTACTCTGTTAAAAGGTACAGGTGCTACAAATGAAGAATGTGTGCATGCTAAGTCACTTCAGTTGTATCTGACTCTTTGAAACCCTATGGGACTGTAGCTGCCAAGTTCCTTTGTCCATGGGGTTCTCCAGGCAAGAATACTGGAGTGGGTTGCTGTGCCCTCCTTCAGGGGATCTTCCAGACCCAAGGACTGAACCCACATCTCTTTATATCTCAGACATTGGCAGACAGGTTCTTTACTACTAGAGTCAACTGGGAAACCCACATATGAAGAATCAGATCAGATTAGATCAGATCAGTCACTCAGTCGTGTCTGACTCTTTGCGACCCCATGAATCGCAGCATGCCAGACCTCCCTGTCCATCACCAACTCCCGGAGTTCACTGAGACAAACGTCCATCGAGTCAGTAATGCCATCCAGCCATCTCATCCTCCGTCGTCCCCTTCTCCTCCTGCCCCCAATCCCTCCCAGCATCAGAGTCTTTTCCAATGACTCAACTCTTTGCATGAGGTGGCCAAAGTACTGGAGTTTCAGCTTTAGCATCATTCCTTCCAAAGAAATCCCAGGGCTGATATCCTTCAGAATAGACTGGTTGGATCTCCTTGCAGTCCAAGGGACTCTCAAGAGTCTTCTCCAACACCACAGTTCAAAAGCATCAATTCTTCAGCACTCAGCCTTCATCCACACATGACCACAGGAAAAACCATAGCCTTGACTAGATGAACCTTTGTTGGCAAAGTAATGTCTATGCTTTTGAATATGCCATCTAAGTTGGTCATAACTTTCCTTCCAAGGAGTAAGCGTCTTTTAATTTCATGGCTGCAGTCACCATCTGCAGTGATTTTGGAGCCCAGAAAAATAAAGTCTGACACTGTTTGCACTGTTTCCCCATCTATTTCCCATGAGGTTGTGGGACCAGATGCCATGATCTTCGTTTTCTGAATGCTGAGCTTTAAGCCAACTTTTTCACTCTCCACTTTCACTTTCATCAAGAGGCTTTCAGTTCCTCTTCACTTTCTGCCATAAGGGTGGTGTCATCTGCATATCTGAGGTTATTGATATTTCTCCTGGCAATCTTGATTCCAGCTTGTGTTTCTTCCAGTCCAGCGTTTCTCATGATGTACTCTGCATATAAGTTAAATAAACAGGGTGACAATATACAGCCTTGACAAACTGCTTTTCCTATTTGGAACCAGTCTGTTGTTCCATGTCCAGTTCTAACTGTTTCTTCCTGACCTGCATACAAATTTCTCAAGAGGCAGATCAGGTGTTCTGGTATTCCCATCTCTTTCAGAATTTTCCACAGTTTATTGTGATCCACACAGTCAAAGGCTTTGGCATAGTCGATAAAGCAGAAATAGATGTTTTTCTGGAACTCTCTTGCTTTGTCCATGATCCAGCGGATGTTGGCAATTTGATCTCTGGTTTCTCTGTCTTTTCTAAAACCAGCTTGAACATCAGGAAGTTCATGGTTCACATATTGCTGAAGCCTGGCTTGGAGAATACTGCTATATAAAGGTGAAACTGGATTCAGTGAAAAAAGTAGATTATAAGCATTGGTACAAGGAATATAATTTATTACAAGAAGTATAGTTAACATGCTAAAAGTTGAAATGAGAGTTATATAAAATACCGAATTAAAACCAGACAACTTATAAGAAGAAGCCTCTGAAAATGATGGAAATATAATTACAAAAATGAGAGTTTTTCAGGACAGAAGAAAAAAATTGGATCATTTAGATGTTGTCTACAAGAAGTCCACTGTAATATAAAGACAAAGGTAAAACTAAAGAGATAGAAGAAGTTATATTACACTGTGATTAATCAAAAGAAATCTGGGGTGGCTATTTTAATTACAAATAAAGAAGCTTTCAGAACAAAGGTCATTATCAGAAATAAATGTATTAGATAATGAAAAAGGGGATACTAAATAAGAAAAGATTAAATTCTCATAGAAGATGTAATAATCCAAAATGCACATTCCTAATAATGTATATCAAAGTATTTTGGTAATAACTGATAAAACTGAATGAAGAAATAGTGACTTCACTTTTATAGTGGATATCCCTGTCAAAAATTGATTAGCCAAAGAGGCAGAAACCTAATAAAGATAGCAATGACCATTTCAGCACTATAAATCAGTTTGATCTAATTGTCATTGATAGAAAACCCACCCAACAATTGAAGACACATCCTTTTTGAGTACACATGAAACGTTTCACAAAATATACCACATTCTAGGGCATAAAAACACACAAAAACAAATTTTTAAAAGTGAAATCTTGCAAAGTGTGTTCTCAAAATAAAGTGGAATAGAACTAGGATGCAATAATCACAATGATAGTTGAAAAGTATTCAAATATGTAGAAATATAACATCATTTTTATCAAAGAAGTCTTAATAAAATTTTAAGAAATTACTTTGAATTAAATGAAAATAGAACTCATCAATATTTATGGGATGCAACAAAAACAGGGAGAAAAAAATCGTAGCATTTAAATGTATATAGTGAAAGGAGAAAAAAAACCTATAATCAGTTACTTACTTTCACCTCAGGACATTAGAAAAAGAAGAATATCAGCCAACATAAGCAAAAAAAAAGGGGGGAGGTGGATAAAAATTAGAATAGACAATAATTAGAAGAGATATTAGTAAAATATTAGTAAAATTATATCAGATAATAATAAAATTAAAAGCAGAAAAAAATCAGCAAATACCAACTGCTAGCAAGACTGCAGAGTAATGAGAACTCTTATTCATTGCTGACAGAATGAAGCATGGAGCCACCACTCTGGAAAATATTTTGGCAGTTTTTATTTTTTCTGTGTGTGTGTGTGTGTGTGTTTTTTTCCCCTTAATAAAACTAAAAAGAATATGCCTTGCCAGTGCAGAAGACCCAGGAGACAGGGTTCAGTCCTTTGGTTGGAAGATCCCCTGGAGAAGGAAATGACAAGCTGCTTCAATACTCTTACCTGGAAAATCTCGTGGACAGAGGAGCCTTTGGGGCTACAGTCCATGGGCTCGCAAATAGTCAGATATGACTGAGCCCAGTAGGTCAGCACAAACACAGTCTTACCACATTCTAAAAAATACAGCATGGAAGTAAAAGCCAGAGGTGTGGGGATGGAAAATAGTAATTTTAGGCAGAGAAACCTGACAAACACTAGCTGTAGCCAGACAGCCAAGATTAACCTAAACAGTAGTAGTCATAATGACACAAGTTACCTTCAAAACAATGTGATGAAAATGGCACTTCAGCTCTGTGGTTCTTCTTCCAAAAACATGTTATTCCAGTCTAGACATGAAATAAACATCATACAAATCCCAATTGAGGGGAAGTCTACAAACTACTTGGCAGGTTCTCTTGAAAAATACCAAAGTCATCAAAAGTAAGGCAAATCTGAGAAGCTATCACAACCAAGAGAAGAGTAAGAAATGTGATTACCTTATGTAACTCGGGAGCCTGAAAAGATCATGCTGTTGCTGCTGCTAAGTCGCTTCAGTCGTGTTTGACTCTGTGTGACCCCATAGACCACAGCCCACCAGGCTCTCCCATCCCTGGGATTCTCCAGGCAAGAACACTGGAGTGGGTTGCCATTTCCTTCTACAATGCATGAAAGTAAAACGTGAAAGTGAAGTTGCTCAGTTGTGTCTGATGCTCAGTGACCCCATGGACTGCAGCCTACCAGGCTCCTCCATCCATGGGATTTTCCAGACAAAAGTACTGGAGTGGGTTGCCATTGTTTTCTCTGGAAAAGATCATGGAGGGAAAACAAAAAAACATGAGGTTAAAAACTGAGAACTTTGGAATAAAGTAGGGATGGAGGAGCCTGGTGGGCTGCCGTCTATAGGGTCGCACAGAGTCGGACACGACTGAAGTGACTTAGCAGCAGCAGCAGCAGCAGGAGGGGCTGACTAACTGAAGTTAATTGACTAATGTGAGATGTTAAAAATAGAGTAACGTGGAAACTTACATTACCGAATGTAGACAGCCAGTGGGAATTGGCTATATGACTCAGGGAACTCAAACCTGGGATCTGTAACAACCCAGGGGGTGGAAGGGGAGGCTGGCAGAAGCAAGGTTCAAGAGAAAGGGGACACATGTATCCCTACGGCTGATTCATGTTGCTATTTGGCAGAAGCCAACACAATTTTGTAAAGCAATTATCCTTCAATGTAATATATATATATATATATATTTTTTTTTAATTAGGAGAAACTAGGTGTTGTATTTTATACAAAACACTGCACTCTTCCTCTAATTCTGTATATCTGAAACTTGTAAGATTAAAAAAAAAATTCCACTTAAAAATTAAACATACATATATAAATAATTTGGCAACATAGAAATAATTTCTTGAAGAAAATGATTAAAGAGTTGAATGTACAGTCTTTGGTGCATTGGACAGAAAAGTCATGATTTTGAATGGAGTGCCACTTTTACTTCATTAAGTGCCTCATGAAATATCATTTCTATAGCTTAAATTATTCATTTTTTTAAACTTTAGTAATTATAAAATAAAATTTAAGAATATCCCAAAATAATTTATCTATACTTCTGTCACTTTATTAGATGGCACTTGGTTTTGGATATGTTAGCGTCCCTTACAATAGTCTGCTGTCTATGGCATTTTGTCTTTTTTCACTGTGTCTTTGTGGTCTAATTTCTTCCTTTTCACTTTCATAATTTCTTTTCAGTACATTTTCTAGTTTACATGAATTTTGTTACAGTGCCTACTTTTCTCCTTTCTTGACTGCAGTTTAGTCTCCTTTAACTTCTGTAAAACTTTTAGTACGTAAAAGTTATCTTGAGTTTGTCTGACAGTATTTTTTTGCTCTATTTTCACATAAATCATATTGCAAATAAAACCAGGTCTTTTTTTTCCTTCAGTTTAAGTATGAACATCTCAAATTATATATTTATGTTTTGACTTTCAAAGAGTAATTTACAAGTTTCATTTTAACATATAATACTATTACAAACAGGATTTTCTTGACTTTACATATTTTGGTCTATATTTGAAATGATTTAGAAGTGGACATCTGTGGCCCTGCCAAAGCCAGTGACATTGTCCACTAGACTTTCAGTTTCCTTATGTGTCTAGACATTCAGATCTTCAAAGAATATGGACTTCCAGTATATATCACTGCATTTAAAAATCATTTATTCAGACTTCAACATGGGATAATTATATCTCTCTAGTGGTTACTAAACGGAGAAGGCAATGGCACCCCACTCCAGTACTCTTGCCTGGAAAATCCCATGGACGGAGGAGTCTGGTGGGCTGTGGTCCATGGGATCACTAAGATTTGGACACGACTGAGCGACTTCACTTTCACTTTTCACTTTCATGCATTGGAGAAGGAAATGGCAACCCACTACAGTGTTCTTGCCTGGAGAATCCCAGGGACGGAGGAGCCTGATGGGCTGCCGTCTATGGGGTCGCACAGAATCGGACACGACTGAAGAGACTTAGCAGCAGCAGCAGCAGTGGGTACTAAAAACTGTAGGGAACTCTACAAACTCTATAGTATTCAACATTGCCAAGAAATGGATATTATTTTTTTATTTTTTTTAATTAATGATTTATTTTAATTGGAAGATAATTTCTTTAAAATATAATGATGGAGTTTTCTATACATCGACATGAATCACCCTCTGGTGCAGACATGTCTCCCCATCCTGAACCGCCCTCCCACGTCTGTCCCCACCCCATTCCTCTGGGTGTTCCCAGAGCACTGGCTTTGAATGCCCTACTTCCTGCATTGAACTTGCACTTGTCATCTCTTTTACATATGGTAATTACACATGGTTCATTACTATTCTCTCAATTCATCCCATCCTCCCCTTCTCCCATGTAGTCCAAAAGTCTGTTCTTTACATCTGTGTCTCTTTTGCTGCCTTGGATATAGGATTGTTGTTACTATCTTTCTAAATTCCATATGTATGTGTTAATATACTGTATTGGTGTTTCTCTTTCTGACTTCACTCTGAATAATAGGCTCCAGTTTTGTCCACCTTATTAGAACTGACTAAAACACACTCTTTTTTATAGCTGAATAATATTCCATTGTGTATATGTATGACTACTTCCTTGTCCATTCATCCACTAATGGACATCTAGGTTGCTTCCATGTCCTAGCTATTGTAAACAGTGCTGCAATGAACATTGGGGTACATATGTCTCTCAGTTCTGGGTTCCTCAGTATGTATGCCAAGGAGTGGGATTGCTGGGTCATATGGCAGTTCTATTTTCAATATTTTAAGGAATCTTCACATTGTTCTCCACAGTGACTGTACCAGTTTGCATTCCCATCAGCAGGGTAAGAGGATTCCATTTTTATCCACACCCTCCCCAGCATTTATTGTTTTGAGACTTTTTGGTTGGCCATTCTGACTGGTATGAGATGACACTTTATTGTGATTTTCATTTGCATTTCTCTAATAATGAGTGATGTTGAATATCTTTTCATGTGCTTACTAGCCCTCTGTATGTCTTCTATGGAAAACTGTCTTTTAAGTTCTTTTGGACACTTTTTGATTAGATTGTTTGTTTTTCTGGTATTGAACTGACTGTATACATTTGAGATTAATTCTTTGTAAGTTGCTTCATTTTCTATTATTTTCTCCCATTGTGAAAGCTATCTTTTCATCTTGCTTATAGTTCCCTTCATTGTGAAAAAACTTTTAAGCTTAATTAGGTACCATTTGTTTATTTTTATTTTAATTTCCATTACTCTGGGGTGTGGGTCATAGAGGATCATGCTGTGATTGATGTCAGGCAGTGTTCTGCCTATGTTTTCCTCTAATAGTTTTATAATGCCGGTCTTACATTTAGATCTTTAATTCATTTTGAGATTATTTTTATCTGTGGTGTTAGAAAGTGTTTCTTCTAACACATGGGCACCACCAGATGGTCAACACTGAAATCATATTGATTATATTCTTTGCAGCCAAAGATAAAGAAGCTTTATACAGTCAGCAAAAACAAGACCAGGAGCTGACTGTGGCTCACATCATGAACTCCTTATTGCCAAATTCAGGCTTAAATTGAAGAAAGTAGGGAAAACCACTAGACTATTCAGGTAAATCAAATCACTTATGATTATACAGTGGAAGTTATAAACAGATTTAAGGGACAAAATCTGATAGACAGAGTGCCTGATGAGATATGGACAGAGGTTCATGACATTGTACAGGAGATAGGGATCAAGATCATCCCCATGGAAAAGAAATGCAAAAAAGCAAAATGGTTGTCTGAGTAAGCCTTACAAATAGCTGTGAAAAGAAGGGAGGTGAAAAGCAAGGAGAAAAGGAAAGATATTCCTATTTGAATGCAGAGTTCCAAAGAATAGCAAGGAGAGATTAGAAAGCCTTCCTCAGTGACCAATGCAAAGAAATAGAGGAAAACAACAGAATGGGAAAGACTAGAGATCTCTTCAAGAAAATTAGAGATACCAAGGGAACATTTCATGCAAAGATGGGCTTGATAAACAACAGAAATTGTATGGACCTAACATAAGCAGACAATATTAAGAAAAGGTGGCAAAAATACACAGAAAAACTGTATAAAAAAGATCTTCATGACCCAGATAATCATGATGGTGTGATCACTCACCTAGAGCCAGACATTCTGGAATGAGAAGTCGAGCGGGCCTTAGAAAACACACCATGAACAAAGCTAGTGGAGGTGATGGAATTCCAGTTGAGTTATTTCAAATACTGAAAGATAATGCTATGAAAGTGCTGCATTCCAATTGGCAGAAAATTTGGAAAACTCGGCAGTGGCCACAGTACTGGAAAAGGTCAGTTTTCATGCCAATGCCAAAGAAAGGCAATGCCAAAGAATGCTCAAACTACTGCAAAATTGCACTCATCTCACACACTAGTAAAGTAATACTCAAAATTCTCCAATCCAGGCTTCAGCAATACATGAACCATGAACTTCCAGATGTTCTAGCTGTTTTTGAAAAAGCAGAGGAACCAGAGATCAAATTGCCAATGTCAGCTGGATGATACAAAAAGCAAGAGAGTTGCCAAAAAACATCTATTTCTGCTTTATTGACTATGCCAAAGCCTTTGACTGTGTAGATCACAATAAACTGTGGAAAATTCTGAAAGAGATGGGAATACCCAACCACCTGACCTGCCTCTTGAGAAACCTGAATGCAGGTCAGGAAGGAACAGTTAGAAATGGACATGGGACAACAGACTGGTTCCAAATAGGAAAAGGAGTACGTCAAGGCTGTATACTGTCATGCTGCTTATTTAACTTATATGCAGAGTACATCATGAGAAACGCTGGGCTGGAAGAAGCACAAGCTGGAATCAAGATTGCCGGGAGAAATATCAATAACGTCAGATATGCAGATGACACCACCCTTATGGCAGAAAGTGAAGAGGAACTAAAAGGCCTCTTGATGAAAGTGAAAGTGGAGAGTGGAAAAGTTCATTCAGAAAATGAAGATCTGGCATCGGGTCCCATCACTTCATGGGAAATAGATGGGGAAATGTGGAAACAGTGTCAGACTTTATTTTTGGGGGCTCCAAAATCACTGCAGATGGTGACTGCAGCCATGAAATTAAAAGACGCTTACTCCGTGGAAAGAAAGTTATGACCAACCTAGATAGTATATTAAAAACCATAAACATTACTTTGGGAACAAAGGTCCGTCTAGTCAAGGCTATGATTTTTCCAGTGGTCATGTATGGATGTGAAAGTTGGACTGTGAAGAAAGCTGAGTGCCAAAGTATTGATGCTTTTGAATTGTGGTGTTGGAGAAGACTCTTGAGAGTCCCTTGGACTGCATGGAGATCCAACCAGTCCATCCTAAAGATCAGTCCTGGGTGTTCATTGGAAAGACTGATGCTGAAGCTGAAACTCCAATCCTTTGCCCACCTCATGCAGAGAGCTGACTCATTGGAAAAGACCCTGATGCTGGGAGAGATTGGGGGCAGGAGGAGAAGGGTTCTACAGAGGATGGGATAGCTGGATGGCATCACCCACTCAATGGACATGGGTTTGGGTAAACTCTGGGAGTTGGTGATGAACAGGGAGGCCTGGTGTGCTGCAATTCATGGGTTCAAAAAGTCAGACATGATTGAGCAACTGAACTGAACTGAACAGACAAAGTTTACTAGTTTCATTCTTCTACATGTTGTTGACCAGTTTTCCCAGCACCACTTGTTAAAGAGATTTTTTTTTTCCCTCCATTGTATATTTTTATCTCTTTTGTCAAAGATAAGTTGTCCATATGTATGTGGATTTTTCTCTAGGTTAAGAAATGAATGGATTTTAGCATGAAAGGATGGTAATGTTAGCTTCAATTCTCAAAATATTTTTGGTATACATCATATATAGCTACTACTTTCTCATATATTTTAGCAATGTATTTCAATGAAAATTCAAAAATTTTAATTTTTATGGCAACTGAAATGTATAGAAAATGGAAAGAATGCTTCATTTAGTTAAAAAAGAGATTGAAAAATAAGATAATATTCCTAGTTAAATGGAGAAGGAAAGAAGTATAAAATAAGGCATAATTAATTGATTTTTAATTTCACCAAACCTAGTCTGTTTTCTAAGAGCAAATAATCACATTGGTTAAACCTATGGTGCCATCATGCCATCATTTTCTATTTAACATTAATATTTCAACCTTTAGAAAATGGCAACTTTACTGAGGTAATATTTTAAAATTAGGAGTTTAATATTACTAAAAAAATATTCTAACTCTTTAGGGAGATGTCAACAATAATGTATTTACATTTTCACAATGTCATGTATTAAATTAATTGGTTTAATACAGTTTAACCAACCACAATACATAGAAAAGTTAATATAGAATTCATTATAGTAATTAAAAGTACAGTTCTTAGGATGGTGACTCCTTTATCCTTTATATTTTATACACAGAGAGTTATCAAGCATCATGGATATTCTTTAGAAGTGAAACACTTGGATTTTTCTTTCCATTCCAGTTTACATTTGGACTCAGATATTATATACTAGCTATTAATACATTATGGCAAATAAAATTTATTTGGTCTCCTTAATTGTAATATTCCTGCACTGAGTTTCCTCATTTGTTAGATGAGAGTTTAATTCAATTTTGGATTTTTTTTTTAAATTCAGTCTCCCTTTTTCATAGACAAATTGTTTATCAAATAGGTTTCTATCAATACATTGAAATTTTCTTTTAACTTTTTTAAATCCACCATCTAATTTTCCTCTTCTTATTACATCAGTTAAACTATATTTAGCCATCAAATTTAGTAAACCCAGGTCATAGTTCACATGTAAGTACTAAATTTGTAAAAAACAAAAACAAAAAGGATGTTTCCCTCCATTGTTTTCCTTAGAAACATGCAGTTATTTTGAACTATCATCTTTCATCCATCTCTAGAACATTATAGTTCTTCAGGATTTTATCTGTCATCTTTCACCTAAGTCCTTGTTCTCACTATGGTGTCTTGTTCACGATCAGGTTTTTCTGAATTATCTTCCTACACTAGTCGTCTCTTCTTTTCCCTTGCTTCTATCTGACCTTAAAATTTACTCTTCCACCTTCCTTCTAGACTCCTGCCTAGGATGTTCATCCTCTGTGTTGTTGGTAGCTTTATTGACATTTCTAAAACTAATTTTCACCCATCACCTACCCTCAGTTTTAGCCCAATGTGTGGTATCTCAAATATGGTGTAGATTATCCAAAGGTCAAGCACAGAACATTAGAATTTTGATGTCTATACTTATAATTTTTATTTTTGCATATGTTTTATCAAGTATAACATGCAATGTATAAAAAGAAAAAGCTATTATAGAATCATACTTCATAATAGGGTGAAAAAAGAAAAATGGTCAGTTATCATAGAATCAACTACAAACTCATTACAAGTTTCCACAGTTCATGATATTATGTATCAAGCAAGGGTTTCCCTGGTGGCTCAGTGGTAAAGCAGGAGACCTGGGCACTACCCTGGGTCCGGAAAATTCCCTGTAGAAGGAAAGAGCAACCCACTCCAGTATTCCTGCATAGGAAATCCATGGACAGAGGAGCCTGGTGGGCTGTAGTTCAGGGATCGCAAAAGACCTGGAGACAACTTGGGGACTAAACAAAACCAATGCAAATGAGTTACAAACATTTCTAATCCTCACTCAGCTATCTTTTATTGAATGCTTATCAGAATCTGATCACTGTAATAGGCACATTATATGTAAATCATTCTGTGCTTAGGTACAGTTTATTTGTTTGAATACATTTTCTTAATTTTAAGGTCATTTAAGATAATTTGTACATTGGAATGGGAGAAATGTTATCTATGTTTTATTAACTATTGACTCTAAGTTGTGCTTTTGTTGTTGTTGTTGTTAGAGTAATGTAACTACAAAGCTTCTGCTAAAGTGATTCAGCTCACGTTCTCTAAAATTACTCAGTTGTTTTTCCTTTTAAATATTATTTTGGTAGTGTCAGTTCTGAGTGATGTTCAGGTTGTTATTATGCACAATGTTATGAATGCTTCCCTCATAACTCTGGATTTCTTGGCTCAAGATTTTAATAAGATGGCAATACCACAAATGGGGTGAAAATAATCCCCGGATGCCTCTCTTATATACACCATGAACATGTGTATATGTTTAGAAGTGAGCAGAATGTCACTTGGCTTCCACTTTGGACAGAATTTGAAGAGTTCTTTTAAAATGAAGAATGGAGTTCAAATTTGAGTTCAAATCACAGCTCTTTATTCAAATACATCTGTATGTGATGTTCATATTATTTTTGTTTCTAGTAAAACCCAAAGCATTTTGGTTTTGGCATATTTAGATGCAAACTGACCTCAGAGAGTTTTTTCCCCCCTCCGTGGCTTGCCATTTTATTTAATTTTTTTAAGATGGAAATGGAACACATCAAGTCACTTTCTCTTAGAAAATATAAATGCACAATAATTAGGGACACAGAATTCTGAGAAGTACAGGATTAGCCACACAGTAATATGAGCTCACATCTGCAGCTAGTCTAAAAACTGTCATACAGATCTAATTCTGCTTCAGTGCAAATGTAATTTGCTGTGACTGTGTTTGTTTAAACCCATTGACTACTTAATTTTTTATTATATTTTTAAACTAGGCTACTGGGAAAATAATGCACCTGTGCAGGCTGATACTACTGTTAAGTTTGTGATTTACAGCCACAAAAGTTTTTCAATATTGCCTAGGGATCCTTCTGTTTTTCTTTTAAATTAACATTATCTCACATATCTTCACTGCTTATTTCAAACCTTGCCCATTCTTCTCTTTTCTACAATATAACCATCTCCTCCATCCACCTCTTCTTTCACAGAAACAAGCAAAAATCCCACAAGATAAATTATTCAACTTCCTTCCACAACTCTAACAATATACAGTGATCTTTCTTCTTTCCTCCTACCCTGTACTGCATTCATTGCAACTCCATCTGCTTTATTATCTCTATAGGTATTCCTTCCTTAAGATTTAAATAAGATCAAGTTTTTCCCATCTTAAAACAATCTTACAAAACATTTACATACATATTGAAATTCAAAAATATGTGATAAATATGATAAAATTTGGATCCCAGCCCAGATTCTCTACTACACTCATATCTGTACATACCATTGATATCTGGGTATTCTATAGGAAAATTACTCAGACACATTTCAAATTCAATATACATTTAAGTGATTCTGACATACCCTCTCCTTTATCATCTTGTTCCTGCACCTGGGTTTCCTTTTCACCCCTTGGGTCAGCAGCCATCAAGACCTTACTTGCATATTTTATTACTTGCATCAAGACCTAGCATTTGCATATTTCTGGAGTCCACTGGTGTTATATTTCCAGTGCCATTGCATTAATCAGACCATCATTATTATTTCATTAGATTACAGTGTTATGCCCCCTCCCCAAATTCTCAACTCACCCAGGTGTATCCACAAATATCTTCTTCACATTCCCACTAAGCCAATGTCCTTACTTTTGTTAATCTCCTACATAAGATCCTCAAGAAGCTCTTCAATTCCCCTGGATAAAATGTGACCTTCTTTATTAACAATGCCTGATCCTTCTTGAGATAATCTCTATATAAAGAGTGCATATTTTATTGTAAGTTCTTTTCCCTCTACTTTTAGAAGCTAAACTTCTCATTTCTTGGAAAGCATACAGTGTCACACTATTTTCAAAATCTTCAGATAACTGTTTTCTCCTGGAGTTCTCCTCCCTTGGCAATTTTACTAAATGATTCAACTTCATTGTCCAGCTTATCCTTGTTTCCTACTAAATGCCCCTGTGGCATCTTTTTAGAGGGCTCTAGACTATCCTTTCAATAGGAACTTGATGATGTTGCTTGCCCATTAATCTGTGTCTATCACTAAATTCTCAGTTCTTTACATCAACACCTAACTCCACTTGGTCACTGACCAATACCTAGAACTCAGCATATTGTCTTGCATGTAGATTGGGATATTTGTTTAAAGTATCTTTTTAACCTTAGGATTATTATTTATTGAAATTCAGAAGTTATATTTAACATATTTTAAATGAACATGATTACATATAATTTTTAGTTCTAAGTTATAATTTAACACTTTCCACAAAAATCTTAAAATAGCAATAGTATATTATATGAATTTTATCTTATAGATTTATGATATACAAAATTGAATTTACAAAGTAGTAGTTTATAACTTGGGGCTTACCAGGTGACTCAGTGGTAAATAATTTACTTGCCAAGGCAGGAGATCCCTGGGTTTGATCCCTGGGTCGAGAAGAGCCCCTGGAGAAGAAAATGGCAACCCATTCCAATATTCATGCCTCGGAAATCCCATGGACAGAGGAGCATTCTGGGGCTACAGTCCATAGAGTCACAAAAGAGTCAATCATGCCTTCGTGACTAAAAAACAGAAATAAAAATTTATAATTCAGATTTAATTTCTACATGACCTACAATACTCATCAATATATTAGATTTACCATAAATATTTGATATAAACTAAAAATTAACAACATGATGGCATGAAATCATTTATTTTAACAATACTTAAAGAATATTGTTTCTATATACTAGAGAATGCTGGTATTTTGAATCTGATAAATGTGGATGTTGATTACTGAGTAAAATTAGACAATAATAAAACTACCATTTTTTAAATAACTTCTATATGTTTACATAATCTAATTCAGTCTTTAATTCTAACTTGTTAATTCAATACTACTATAGTAATTTATTTAAATTAACCTTTTAAATGTATTCTTATTTATATAACAATGGAGGGAATGAAAATCCATATGGTCTAAGAAACAGAGAAAATAAATAACATAGATACAAAGATTATTTATATTAAACTATTTATCTTTCTTTTCAGAATTTGAATTTTTTTTGTGAGAATGGATTGCAACTGTTTCTTAAGGAGTAGAATGATTTGCCCAGAGAAAACCCTCAATAAATGTTAGTTACTATTTTTTTTAAATAAGCTTATAAGATAGCATATTCAAAAGCAGAGACATTACTTTGCCAACAAAGGTTTGTCTAGTCAAGGCTATCGTTTTTCTTGTGGTCATGTATGGATGTGAGAGTTGGACTGTGAAGAAGGCTGAGCGCCGAAGAATTGATGCTTTTGAACTGTGGTGTTGGAGAAGACTCCTGAGAGTCCCTTGGACTGCAAGGAGATCCAACCAGTCCATTCTGAAGGAGATCAGCCCTGGGATTTCTTTGGAAGGAATGGTGCTGAAGCTGAAACTCCAGTACTTTGGCCACCTCATGCGAAGAGTTGACTCATTGGAAAATACTCTGATGCTGGGAGGGATTGGGGGCAGGAGGAGAAGGGGACGACAGAGGATGAGATGGCTGGATGGCATCACTGACTCGATGGACGTGAGTCTGAGTGAACTCCGGGAGTTGGTGATGGACAGGGAGGCCTGGCGTGCTGCGATTCATGGGGTCGCAAAGAGTCGGACACGACTGAGCGACTGATCTGATCTGATCTGATTAAATATCAAATTTCCTGTTTGGTTTCTTACCTTTGGACAGTAATGGTGCCTTACAACAGACCTGACCCCCAACTCCTTCCTCCTCACTGGGAGTGAATGGTGAAGCTGAGCAGGGAAAGAGATGCACACTGTTTCTGTGCATCATCCCTTCATTGCACCATTTTATACTTCCTTTTCTCTTTGCCTTCTACTCTCCCGCCATTTCTTCAGAAGTTGAATGAAGACTCGTTCTGAGTTTAGCCATGTGTATAACAGAATTTTCCATGAATATTGTACAAATGTGGAAACTCCGTCCTCCTGGATTACAAGAACATGATTGGTCACCAACAGATGCCTTAAGCCTGATGTTTGTGAGAAAATATTACATAAATAGTATACTTGAACCATTTTTATTTTAGGTGTTTGTTAAAGAAGTTTTTCTAAAACTAATCAGAGAGGGATACTTGTATCTGAAAAAAAAATAAATTAATTAATTAAACCACATAAAATAAAGGTCTTGACTAGTGTGTTTCAGTTATGTTGAAACTTGGTATAAAAGACTGCAGTAAGTTGTTGGTTTAATTGTTAATGAGACCAACACGTTTCAGAAGCAGTTGAGTATATAGTGCAGGAAGAGATACAATGTATCCTGACCACAGTCTTCCTGGCCTAGTTGCACAAAGAAGCTGCCTAGCTGCTGATGACACAGTCTTTGCAGAAAGCAAGTAAGAATTTTCTATATCATTAAGTTAATAAAACTTTATTAACTTTTTTTTCCCTCTGTTTTAAAGGGCATTTTAAATAGCTGAACTCTACTCTTCTTGATCAAAATTCAGTCATCAAATCTGCTTGCACTTTGGGACTACAAAAAGAGGCCAGTTCCTAGAGAATCTCTGAATCAAGTCTCTGCTTACAAATTTCCATCAATATTAAAAGCGTGTTTTGCAGCAATTCTTTATTACACTTTATGATAGATTGCTAGGCACAATTTTCAAAATGACTAGCAAATTAATTATGCTTGTGAGCCTGGTGATTCTTTGTAGCATGTTTACACATGTAAAAACAACATGCAAAAGGCACTTGGTGCAAGAATGGCATACATGGCCCTTAATGTATGTGGTAAATTGGACACTAAAAGAAGACATCTGCCTGAATGTCAGGCAGAGATTGCTGGCTTGGAGATGTAAATACTAAAATGAATAATTCTGGCAATCAAGTTGTTTACTAGATTTGCCCTTTGCAAATTCAAATAGGAGATATCCTCGTAATTTCTTATGAACCATCTCTTCAATATCCAGAAATAATGAACATTTCTGAAGCATCATTCATTGACTGTCTGCAAAATACCACAACTGAAGATCAGTTATGGTTGATTTAAATCTGAAGATCAGATTTAGTTTGGTTGCAAACTAAAAGGAATGCACACTGCTAATTCTTAGTGGCTGAGTGTTAGAACACATTATTTTATCACAGTCATGGTTCATCCCTTTGTCAACTGGGCCTTGCCCTAAATGTGACAGTGAAAGAGCGATTGTGCCAGGAGAATCCAAGTTCAGAACTTTGCTCTGGGCATGGTCAATGTCTTACAGAAGTTTGGAGCAAGATGTATAGCTGTCATTGCCAGCCTGCATTCTCTGGGAAATACTTCTAGGAGTTGGATGAATGTTCTTGTAAATCATGTAAAAATAATGGCAGTGGCAATAACACAACATAAAAATGGAATAAGAAGGGTATGAATGCATTCATCACCCACCATTTACAGGTAAGATTATTTTTTAAAATAACATTACTTTATTATAATAGTAAAATAGACTGAATTCATACATGGTTACTTACCAACAGGCAGGCTACATTTTTAAGAATTTGGTAAAATTTTTAGAATTGGCTAAATTTGAATTCCAAGAATATAAAAATCCTATCAAATATTCTTTAAAATATATGCCTATTTAAAGAAGATTTCTTTAAAACACATGTGTTTTATGCTGAAATACCTGTTTATACATCATTCTCCAAATTCACTCTTAATATTTCATTAAAAATTATCAGAATAATATGTTTTAGTTTTTAAATGAAATTCCCAAGGTTATGGTATTTGGGGAAAGCAGTTCTGGATGATAGTGTAGAATGAAGGGTATCAATGAGTTGAGGATGATTTAAAAAAAAAATCTACCTTGTTGAGGGGAAAGTATTGAAGCTGCTTGGGAGAGTTAGAGAAGAAGAAATAATTGTGAACACAAAGCAGTATTCTCTATAGTGTTGGGAGGACACTCTATAAAGTGATTGATAGATCAAAATAACAAGGAGGGAGAGAGCTTGATATAATTATTAACTTTAAAAAAATGTTAAATAATTTTCATATGCTAAATGAGAGGCATTGATGAGGAAAGTTTGCAAAGGAAGATATTTGGTCAGTGGATGAAGCCAGAAGGGCAACTTAAAAACAATGTAACCTTAGGCTATCTGAGGCTGATATGAGAATTTAAGGGAAATAGACTATTGCTACTTGAAAGTTTACTAGGGAATTTGAATCATCAAAGGAAAGTGAAGAGAAACATTGAAAAAATATAGGGAACATTTGATGTTTGGGGATGTGTGAAAGGATATCTTTCAATGACAGTTCCAGATACCTGGCATGTAGAGTTAATAGAGGTCCTGGGTGAGAAAGGATCTAACAAAGGGCATCTAACAAACCTGACATAGTTGGCAATGACAGGATGGGAAAATATGTAACAGACCCACAGTACATTTTGGTCAGGAGAAGGGAATGCAGGTGAGCAGCCCATGTGGTTGAAGCAGGCTAGACTCAGGGCTATAACTGCAATTTCGTTGGGCAAACTTGAAGGGATTTGACAAGGTTTCTCTTCTGTGTGCCTGGGAAGACTCCATTGGAGCCAGACTTGAGGGGACTGTACCATAAAATGTAATAGAAAAACTCATTATGTTCCAAAACTCACTTAAGCCAATGATTCAAAAAAGTAATTTTAGACTCCTTAGGGAGGAAGTTCTGAGTCTATTTCAGAGCTTAATCCCATAAATAGCCACTGGACATCCTCTCTATATAACTGGGGTCAAATTCCCATTTGACTTTACTGGCAGTGGTCATAAAAGAGGTAAGTTACCCCGACTCAAAGCATAGCAGATAATTAAAATTAAGACAGGTGAGCAAAAAAAACACTCAAGTTTCTGACTTAGGGTGAATGAAAGTGTAATTTAATTGAAAGCTCCTAAAGCAAACATTTTATCCCATCCAAAGAATTTTAGAGAATATTTGGCCAGAAAAGTCTCTACCATCTATTATAATATTAACTGGCACAGATGCAATCATATATCATGGGATATTATTTCAACACTTTTATCGTGATTGCATTGAATTATTTCCAAATATTTATTTATTTATTGGTAACTTAATGGTAGATAATATGAATAACTAAAACATGTAAAATACCTATTATTTTTTAAAACACTGAGCATATATCATTATTATATTCTAGTTATGAAAAATTACTTCAATTTGAAGTCCCAGAAGATATCAAAATACTAGAATATTATAAATATTCTGTATCCTTTTGAGAATAGGAAGAAATAGAGAATGTTTACTGTAGCTCTTGGTTAGCACTACCATGACAAAGAACCACAGTGTGAGGGGCTTCAACAATAGAAGTTTATTTTCCCAAAGTTCTAGAGACTAAGTTGTCCCAGTCAAGTTATCAAGAGGACTGATTTCTCTGAGGCCTCTCTTTAGTGCATTGTCAGTCATCTCCCTGTATCTTCACCTTACTTTCATCTGTGGTAACTGTGCATCCTCTTCTCATAAGAACATCAGTCGTTTTTGATCAGGACCTAAACTGACTCAATGGACATGGGTTTGAATAAATTCTGGGAGTTGGTGACAGACAGGGAGGCCTGGGATGTTGCAGTCCATGGGATTGCAAAGAGTCGGACATGACTGAGCGACTGAACTGAATTGAAACTGGTCACATCATTTAATCTTTACTTTCTCTCCAAAGACCCTGTCTTCAGGGAAGTTGCACTATCAGGTTAAAAGCATTAGGATTTCAAGATAAAAATGTTGTGGGTGAGTCACAGTTTAGCCCATTACAACCACATGGACTGAAACAATGAACTATTGAATATACTACTAGTATTTAGCTGTTATGTATGGGAGTATGTTGGCACACAATCATATTGACTTATATTTTCATTGTTTTGGAGATTGCTTAGAAGTAAATGAAGGATGAGGAGTTCTGCATTAGTGAACAGGGATGTCAGTCTATAAGGAATCTGAAAAGCAACAACTGGGCAAAACTTCTCACAAATTAAATTAAAATTCCATATATAGCGTTTATTATGTTGAGAGACATTACATTGCCAACAAAGTTTCGTCTAGTCAAGGCTATGGTTTTTCCTGTGATCATGTATGGATGTGAGAGTTGGACTGTGAAGAAGGCTAAGAGCTGAAGAATTGATGCTTTTGAACTGTGGTGTTGGAGAAGACTCTTGAGAGTCCCTTGGACTGCAAGGAGATCCAACCAGTCCATTCTAAAGGAGATCAGCCCAGGGGAATGATGCTAAAGCTGAAACTCCAGTACTTTGGTCACCTCATGCGACGAGTTGACTCATTGGAAAAGACTCTGATGCTGGGAGGGATTGGGGGCAAGAGGAGAAGGGGACGACAGAGAATGAGATGGCTGGATGGCATCACTGACTCGATGGACGTGAGTCTGAGTGAACTCCGGGAGCTGGTGATGGACAGGGAGGCCTGGCATGCTGCAATTCATGGGGTCGCGAAGAGTCAGACATGACTGAGCGACTGATCTGATCTGATCTGATCTGATGTTCCTTCTATTCCTGCTTTCTGGAGAGTTTTTATCATAAATGGATGTTGATTTTTGTCAAAGGCTTTCTCTGCATCTATTGAGATAATCATATGTTTTTTTATTTTTCAATTTGTTAATGTGGTGTATTACATTGATTGATTTGCGGTTATTGAAGAATACTTGCATCCCTGGGATAAAACCCACTTGGTCATGGTGTATGATCTTTTTAATGCATTGTTGGATTCTGATTGCTAGAATTTTGTTAGGGATTTTTGCATCTATGTTGATCAGTGATATTGGCCTGTAGTTTTCTTTTTTTGTGGCATCTTTGTCAGGTTTTGGTATTAGGGTGGTGGTGCCCTCATAGAATGAGTTTGGAAGTTTACCTTCCTCTGCAATTTTCTGGAAGAGTTTGAGTAGGATAGGTGTTAGCTTTTCTCTAAATTTTTGGTAGAATTCAGCTGTGAAGCTGTCTGGACCTGGGCTTTTGTTTGCTGGAAGATTTCTGATTACAGTTTCAGTTTCCATGCTTGTGATGGGTCTGTTAAGATTTTCTATTTCTTCCTGATTCAGTTTTGGAAAATTGTACTTTTCTAAGAATTTGTCCTATTCTTCCACGTTGTCCATTTTATTGGCATATAATTGCTGATAGTAGTCTCTTATGATCCTTTGTATTTCTGTGTTGTCTGTTGTGATCTCTCCATTTTCATTTCTAATTTTATTGATTTGATTTTTCTCCCTTTGTTTCTTGATGAATCTGGCTAATGGTTTGTCAATTTTATTTATCCTTTCAAAGAACTAGCTTTTGGCTTTGTTGATTTTTGCTATGGTCTCTTTTGTTTCTTTTGCATTTATTTCTGCTCTAATTTTTAAGATTTCTTTCCTTCTACTAACCCTGGGGTTCTTCATTTCTTCTTTTTCTAGTTGCTTTAGCTGTACAGTTAGGTTATTTATTTGACTTTTTTCTTGTTTCTTGAGATATGCCTGTATTGCTATGAATTTTCCCCTTAGGACGCTTTTACAGTGTCCCACAAGTTTTGGGTTGTTGTGTTTTCATTTTAATTCGTTTCTATGCAAATTTTGATTACTTTTTTGATTTCTTCTGTGATTTGTTGGTTATTCAGCAGTGTGTTGTTCAGCCTCCATATATTGGAATTTTTAATAGTTTTTCTCCTGTAATTGAGATCTAATCTTACTGCATTGTGGTCAGAAAAGATGCTTGGAATGATTTCTATTTTTCTGAATATACCAAGGCTAGATTTAAGGCCCAGGATGTGATCTCTCCTGGAGAAGGTTCCATGTGTGCTTGAGAAAAAGCTGAAATTCATTGTTTTGGGGTGAAATGTCCTTTAGATATCAATTAGGTCTAACTGGTCTATTGTATCATTTAAAGTTTGTGTTTCCTTGTGAATTTTCTGTTTAGTTGATCTATCCATGGGTGTGAATGGGGTATTTTGGAAGAATCAGTATAGTGAAAATGAGTATACTACCCAAAGCAATTTATAGATTCAATGCAATCCCTATCAAGTTACCAACAGTATTCTTCACAGAGCTAGAATAAATAATTTCACAATTTGTATGGAAATACAAAAAACCTCAAATAGCCAAAGCAATCTTGAGAAAGAAAAATGGAACTGGAGGATCAACCTGCCTGACTTCAGGCTCTACTACAAAGCCACAGTCAAGACAGTATGGTACAGGCACAAACACAGAAATATAGATCAATGGAACAAAATAGAAAGCCCAGAGATAAATCCACGCACATATGGACACCTTATCTTTGACAAATGAGGCAAGAATATACAATGGATTAAAGACAATCTCTTTAACAAGTAGTGCTGGGAAAACTGGTCAACCACTTGTAAAAGAATGAAACTAGAATACTTTCTAACACCATACACAAAAATAAACTCAAAATGGATTAAAGATCTAAACGTAAGACCAGAAACTATAAAACTCTTAGAGGAGAATATAGGCAAAACACTCTGCGACATACATCACAGCAGGATCCTCTATGACCCACCTCCCAGAATATTGGAAATAAAAGCAAAAATAAACAAATGGGACATAATTAAACTTAAAAGCTTCTGCACAACAAAGGAAACTATAAGCAAGGTGAAAAGACAGCCTTCAGAATGGGAGAAAATAATAGCAAATGAAGCAACTGACAAACAACGAATCTCAAAAATATATAAGCAACTCCTACAGCTCAATTCCAGAAAAATAAATGACCCAATCAAAAAATGGGCCAAGGAACTAAATAGACATTTCTCCAAAGAAGACATACAGATGGCTAACAAACACATGAAAAGATGCTCAACATCACTCATTATCAGAGAAATGCAAATCAAAACACTATGAGGTACCATCCCACACTGGTCAGAATGGCTGCGATCCAAAAGTCTACAAGCAATAAGTGCTGGAGAGGGTGTGGAGAAAAAGGTACCCTCTTACACTGTTGGTGTAAATGCAAACCAGTACAGCCACTATGGAGAACAGTGTGGATATTCCTTAAAAAACTGGAAATAGAACTGCCTTATGACCCAGCAATCCCACTGCTGGGCATACACACTGAGGAAACCAGAACTGAAAGAGACACCTGTACCCCAATGTTCATCACAGCACTGTTTATAATAGCCAGGACATGGAAGCAACCTAGATGTCCATCAGCAGATGAATGGATAAGAAAGCAGTGGTACATATACACAATAGAGTATTACTCAGCCATTAAAAAAGAATACATTTGAATCAGTTCTAATGAGGTGGATGAAACTGGAGCCTATTATACAGAGTGAAGTAAGCCAGAAAGAAAAACACCAATACAGTATACTAACGCATATATATGGAATTTAGAAAGATGGTAACAATAACCCTGTATACGAGACAGCAAAAGAGACACTGATGTATAGAACAGTCTTTTGGACTCTGTGGAAGAGGGAGAGGGTGGGATGATTTGGGAGAATGGCATTGAAACATGTATAATATCATATATGAAATGAGTCACCAGTCCAGGTTCGATGCACAACACTGGATACTTGGGGCTGGTGCACTGGGATGACCCACAGGGATGGTATGGGGAGGGAGGAGGGAGGAGGGTTCAGGATGGGGAACACATGTATATCTGTGGTGGATTCATTTTGATATATGGCAAAACCAATACAATATTGTAAAGTTAAAAAAATAAAATAAAATAAAGCCAAAAAAAAGATAAATTAAAATTTCATTATACTCGGTGACAGGGCTATTGCGAATTTATGTGAAATGGTTTTGTAAGGACATTTGTCCATTGGAATTTTGTTAGGCCCTGAAAATTTAGCGTTGGCAGCTACCCCACATTCGAGGTCAGGGGCAGTGGCCAAGAGTGCCAGGCTGCCATGGTGCATGAACAGTTGAGAGGAGCTACCCCACGTCCGAGTTCAGGGGCGGCAGTGGAGAGGAGCGACCCTGCATCAGAGGTTAAGGGCAGCAGCCCGGAGGAGCAACCCCACCTCCAAGGAGCGGTGGCTGCACGGGCACAGGAGGGCCTAGAGGAGTTATTCCATGTTCAAGTTCAGAAGGGGTGGCAGTGAGGAGATACCCCTTGTCCAAGGTAGGAGCAGCAGTAGCGCTTTTCTGGAGCAGCCATGAAGAGATACCCCACGTCCAAGGTAAGAGAAACCCAAATAAAATGGTAGGTTTTACAAGAGGACAACAGAGGGCAGACACACAGAAACCATACTCACAGAAAACTAGTCAATAAAATCACACTAGGACCACAGACTTGTCTAATGCAATGAAACTAACCCATGCCTTGGGGCCACCCAAGATGGGTGGGTCATGGTGGAGAGGTCTGACAGAATGTGGTCCACTGGAGAAGGAAATGACAAACCACTTCAGTATTCTGGCCTTGAGAACCCCATGAACTGTGAAGAGACAAAATGATAGGGTACTGAAAGAGGAACTCCCCAGGTCAGTAGGTGCCCACTATGCTACTGGAGATCAGTGGAGAGATAACTCCAGAAAGTATGAAGGGATGGAACCAAAGCAAAAACAGTACCCAGTTGTGGACATGACTCATGATAGAAGCAAGGTCTGATGCTGAAAAGAGCAATATTGCATAGGAACCTGGAACGTCAGGTCCATGAATCAAGGTAAATTGGAAGTGGTCAAACAAGAGATGACAAGAGTGAACGTCGACATTCTAGGAATCAGAGAACTAAAATGGACTGGAATGAGTGAATTTAACTCCAATGACCATTATATCTACTACTGCGGGCAGGAATCCTTCAGAAGAAATGGAGTAGCCATCATGGACAACAAAAGAGTTCGAAATGCAGTACTTGGATGCAATCTCAAAAATGACAGAATGATCTCTGTTCGTTTCCAAGGCAAACCATTTAATATCACAGTAATACAAGTCAATGCCCCAACCAGTAATGCTGAAGAAGCTGAAGTTGAATGGTTCTATGAAGACCTACAAGAACTTTTAGAACTAACTCCCCAAAAAGATGTCCTTTTCATTATAGGGGACTGGAATGCAAAAGTAGGAAGTCAATAAACACGTGCAGTAACAGGAAAATTTGGCCTTGGAGTACGGAATGAAGCAGGGCAAAGAATAATAGAGTTTTGCCAAGAAAATGCAGTGGTCATAGCGAACACCTTCTTCCAAGAACACAAGAGAAGATTCCACACATGGACATCACAAGATGATCAACACTGAAATCAGACTGATTATATTCTTTGCAGCCAAAGATGGAGAAGCTCTATACAGTCAGCAAAAACAAGACCAAGACCTCACTGTGGCTCAGACCATGAACTCCTTATTGCCAAATTCAGACTTAAATTGAAGAAAGTAGGGAAAACCACCAGACCATTCAGTATGACCTAAATCAAATCCCTTAGGATTATACAGTGCAAGTGAGAAATAGATTTAAGGGACTAGATCTGATAGAGTGCCTGATGGACTATGGACTGAGGTTTGTGACATTGTACAGGAGATAGCGATCAAGACCATGCCCATGGAAAATAAATGCAAAAAAGAAAAATGGCTGCCTGGGGAGGCCTTATAGCTGTGAAAACAAGAGAAGCAAAAAGAAAAGGAGAAAAGGAAAGATATAAGCATCTGAATGCAGAGTTCCAAAGAATAGCAAGAAGAGTTAAGAAAGCCTTCCTCAGCAATCAATGTAAAGAAATAGAGGGAAACAACAGAATGGGAAAGTCTATAGATCTCTTCAAGAAAATTAGAGATACCCAGGGAATATTTCATGCAAAGATGGGCTCGATAAAGGACAGAAATGGTACGGACCTGACAGAAGCAGAAGATATTAAGAAGAGGTGGCAAGAATACACAGAAGAACTGTACAACTAAGATCTTCATGACCCAGATAATCACGATGGTGTGATCACTCACCTAGAGCCAGACATCCTGGAATGTGAAGTCAAGTGGGCCTTAGAAACCATCACTATGAACAAAGCTAGTGGAGGTAATGGAATTCCAGTTGAGCTATTTCAAAATCTGAAAGACAATGCTGTGAAAGCACTGCACTCAATATGCCAGCAAATTTGGAAAACTCAGCAGTGGCCACAGGACTGGAAAAGGTCAGTTTTTATTCCAATCCCAAAGAAAGGCAATGCCAAAGAATGTGCAAACTACCGCACAATTGCACTCATCTCACACGCTAGTAAAGTAATGCTCAAAATTCTCCAAGACAGGCATCAGCAATACACGAACTGTGAACTTCCAGTTGTTCAAGCCGGTTTTAGAAAAGGCAGAGAAACCAGAGATGAAATTCCCAACAACTACTGGATCATTGAAATAGCAAGAGAGTTCCAGGAAAGCATCTTTTTCTTCTTTATTGACTATGCCAATACTTTGATTTTGTGGATCACAATAAACTGTGGAAAATTCTGAAAGAGATCAGAATACCAGACCACCTGACCTGCCTCTTGAGAAATTTGTATGCAGGTCAGGAAGCAACAGTTAGAACTTGACATCGAACAACAAACTGGTTCCAAATAGGAAAAGGAGTATGTCAAGACTGTATATTGTCACCCTGCTTATTTAACTTCTATGCAGAGTACATCATGAGAAACGCTGGGCTGGAAGCAGAAGCACAAGCTGGAACCAAGAATGCCGGGAGAAATATCAATAACCTCAGAAATGTAGATAACACCACCCTCATGGCAGAAAGCAAAGAGGAACTAAAAAGCCTCTTGATGAAAGTAAAAGAGGAGAGTGAAAAAGTTGTTTTAAAGCTCAACATTCAGAAAACGAAGATCATGGCATCCGGTCCCATCACTTCATGGGAAATAGATGGGGAAACAGTGGAAACAGTATCAGACTTTATTTTGTGGGGCTCCAAAATCACTGCAGATGGTGACTGTATCCATGAAATTAAAAGACGCTTACTCCTTGGAAGAAAAGTTATAACCAAAATAGATGGCATATTGAAAAGCAGAGACATTATTTGCCAACAAATGTCCATCTAGTCAAGGCTATGGTTTTCCTCTGGTCATGTATGCATGTGAGCGTTGGACTATGACAAAAGCTGAGCGCCGAAGAACTGATGCTTTTGAACTGTGGTGTTGGAAAAGACTCTTGAGAGTCCCTTGGACTGCAAGGAGATCCAACCAGTCCATTCTAAAGGAGATCAGCCCTGGGATTTCTTTGGAAGAAATGATGCTAAAGCTGAAACTCGAGTACTTTGGCCACCTCATGCGAAGAGTTGACTCATTGGAAAAGACTCTGATGCTGGGAGGGATTGGGCGCAGGAGGAGAAGGGGACGACAGAGGATGAGATGGCTGGATGGCATCACTGACTCAATGGACGTGAGTCAGAATGAACTCTGGGAGTTGGTGATAGACAGGAAGGGCTAGCTTGCTCCGATTCATGGGGTCGCAAAAAGTCGGACATGACTGAGTAACTGAATTGAACTGAACTGAAATTTTGTAGACACATTCCTCCGTGAAGGATATGTGCAATTCTGTGCAATTAATTGCATAGATACATGCTATGCAATATTTGGGCTTTTGATATATCAAAACATAGCTTGTACAACTGGAATTTGGAAAAAGATATCAGTTCACTTCAGTTGCTCAGTCGTGTCCGACTTTTTGCGACCCCATGAATTGCAGCATGCCAGGCCTCCCTGTCCATCACCGTCTCACGGAGTTCACTCAAATTCATGTCCATCATCTCGGTGATGCCGTCCAGCATCTCATCCACTGTTTTCCCCTTCTCCTCCTGTACCCATCCTTCCCAGCATCAGAGTCTTTTTCAATGAGTCAACTCTTCACATGAGGTGGCCAAAGTACTGGAGTTTCAGCTTCAGCATCATTCCCTCCAAAGTAATTCCAGGGCTGATCTCCTTCAGAATGGACTGGTTGGATCTCCTTGCAGTCTAAGGGACTCTTAGGAGTCTTCTCCAACACCACAGTTCAAAAGCATGAGTTCTTTGGCGCTCAGCTTTCTTCATAGTCCAACTCTCACGTCCATACATGACCACTGGAAAAACCATAGGCTTGACTAGATGGAGCTTTGTTGGCAAAGTAATGTCTCGCGTTTTAATGTGCTATCTAGGTTGATCATAATTTTCCTTCCAAGGAGTAAGCGTCTTTTAATTTCATGGCAGCAATTACCATCTGCAGTGATTTTGGAGCCCCACAAAATAAAGTCTGACTGTTTCCACAATCCCCCATCTATTTCCCATGAAGTAATGAGACCAGATGCCATGATCTTTGTTTTCTGAATGTTGATCTTTAAGCCAGCTTTTTCACTCTCCTCTGTCACTTTCATCAAGAGGCTTTTTAGTTCCTCTTCACTTTCTGCCATAAGGGTGGTGTCACCTGCATATCTGAGGTTATTGATATTTCTCCCGGCCATCTTGATTCCAGCTTGTGCTTCTTCCAGCCCAGCGTTTCTCATGATATACTCTACATATAAGTTAAATATGCAGGGTGACAATTTACAGCCTTGAAGTACTCCTTTCCCTATTTGGAACCAGTCTGTTGTTCGATGTCGAGTTCAAACTGTTGCTTCCTGACCTGCATACAGGTTTCTCAAGAGGCAGGTCAAGTGGTCTGGTATTTCCACCTCTTCCAGAATTCTGCACAGTTATTGTGATCCACACAAGTCTTTGGCATAGTCAATAAAGCAGAAATAGATATTTATCTGGAACTCTCTTGCTTTTTCGAGGATCCAGTGGATGTTGGCAATTTCATCTCTGGTTCCTCTTCCTTTTCTAAAACCAACTTGAACATCTGGAAGCTCACCTTTTACATATTGCTAAAGCCTGACTTGGAGAATTTTGAGCATTCCTTTACTAGCGTGTGTGATGCGTGAAATTGTTCAGTAGTTTGAATATTCTTTGGCATTGTCTTTCTTTGGGATTGGAATGAAAATTGACCTTTTCCAGTACTGTGGCCACTGCCAAGTTTTTCAAATTTTCTGGCAAATGGAATGCAGCACTTTCACAGCATTATCTTTCAGGGTTTGAAATAGCTCCACTGGAATTCCATTACCTCCACTAACTTTGTCTGTAGTGATGGTTTCTAAGGCCCACTTAACTTCACATTCCAGGATATCTGGCTCTAGGTGAGTGATCACACCATCGTGATTATCTGGGTCATGAAGATCTTTTTTGTACAGGTCTCCTGTGTATTCTTGCCACCTCTTCTTAGTAACTTCTGCTTCTGTCAGGTCTGTACCATTTCTGTCCTTTATCGAGCCCATCTTTGCATGAAATGTTCCCTTGGCATCTCTAATTTTCTTTAAGAGATCTCTAGTCTTTTCCATTCTGTTGTTTTCCTCTATGTCTTTGCATTGATTGCTGAGAAGGCTTTCTTATATCTCCTTGCCATTCTTTGAAACTCTGCATTCAGATGCTTATATCTTTCCTTTTATCTTTTGCTTTTTTCTTCTCTTCTTTTCACAGCTAACTATAAGGCCTCCCCAGACAGACATTTTGCTCTTTTGCATTTCTTTTCTATGGGGATGGTCTTGATTCCTGTCTCCTGTATAATGTTACAAACCTCTGTCCATAGTTCATCAGGGAATCTATCAGGTCTAGGCCCCTTAAATCTATTTTTCACTTCCACTGTATAATCATAATGGATTTGATTTATGTTATACCTGAATGATCTAGTGGTTTTCTCTACTTTCTTCAATTTAAGTCTGAATTTGACAATAAGGAGTTCATGATCTGAGCCACAGTCAGCTCCTGGTTTCATTTTTGCTGACTCTATAGACCTTCTCCTTCTTTGGCTGCAAAGAGTACAATCAGTCTGATTGCAGTGTTGACCATCTGGTGATGTCCATGTGTAGAGTCTTCTCTTGTGTTGTTGGAAGAGGGTGTTTGCTATGACCAGTGCATTCTCTTGGCAAAACTCTATGAGCCTTTGTCCTGCTTCCTTCAGTCCTCCAAGGCCAAATTTGCTTGTTACTCCAGGTGTTTCTTGACTTCCTACTTTTGCATTCCATTCCCCTTAATGAAAAGGATATCTTTTATTGGTATTTGTTCTAAAAGGTCTTGTAAGTCTTCATAGAACCATTCAACTTCAGCTTCTTCAGCATTACTGGTTGGGGCATAGACTTGGATTACTGTATAGCAGCTAGAAAATGAAAATTTAAAAATTTGTGCATAGCTTCTGAGAATCCAAGAAGTCTTTTCTATTTTTCCAAAGAATTTTAGATTAGGCTTTATTTCATTGATTGGATTTTACTCTGGAAATAATCAGTTTGAGATCCATCCTCTTAGAACAAAATTTTAAGTATAAAATATATTATTATTTGACATAAAATTTTGAAGTGTAATGCTGTGAAGCAGAATTCTAGTGGTTATTTTTTTCTTGCTTGACTGAAACTTCATGCCCTAGTTTTTCTTCACATGTTATAATACCTTTGTATTTTCCTTGTTTGAGTCATTACTGTGGCTACATGGTAGGGCTAAAACACAACAAACATTTGAATGTGTCACTTTGTATATTACCACTGCAATGTTACCAGTGTTTGTTGAAAAACTGGGACTTACATGTAGTTATCTATTCCCAAAACATAATTAACACATTCAGATAAATTTTTACTGAATTGTTAAATTCAGATAAAGTGTTACTGTGATCTGAATTAACACATTCAGATTATCATAAAAATTAGCTAAAGCCCAAATACCAACAATCATCAAAGTATTTTTAATAGTGTCATATGGTGTGTGTGTGTGTATACTCAGTTGTGTCCAAATCTTTGCGATCCCATAGACTGTAGCCCACCAGGCTCCTCTGTCCATGGGATTCTTCAGGCAAGAACACTGGAGTGGACTGCCATGTCCTCCTCCAGGTGATCTTCCCAACCCAGTGATTGAACCTGAGGCTCTTATGTTTCCTGCATTGGTAGGTTCTTTATTACTAGTGTCACTTGGGAAGCCCTGTCTTGTGGTAAGAGGATAGAAAAAAAGAGATTAAATTTACTGAAATTAATTTTGTTTCCACTTAAATCCATCTTCATGAGGCACTATTTCTAAATTAATATTACTTTTTTTGGAAAATGTTATGATATTAACAATGAAAGAATTTAGGAAAAATCTATGACCAATGAAAACAATCTATGAGTGCAATGTAAATATTTTAATATAGTTGAAACATTGATTTTATTTTATCTTTATAAGCATAACTTGTTCAGAAATAATTGGCCAATGGCAATGACATATCTGCTTCCATGGGAACTATAGAAATATTATTGCAAGTATCTTCCTTTGTGAATGTGAGGAACCATTTTCAGGTAAAAATTCACATGTATGTATATATACATACACACAAATAGTTTTAATTTAGTCATTTATTTCAACTTAAACTTGAAATGTTTCAATTATTACTGATGAATACAAGCTTAGTGATTATATACTCAGACTTTTTAGGGATAAAATTAAGAGATCAATTTGGTTAACAATTAATTATTTTGCTACATATTTCATAATGTATGGAGAATCTGGACACAGGTTAAACAGTCTTATTATCATAAAATATATTTTATTCTTAGGTACAAACATTGATTTAGAAATACTGTATATTTTGCACATATTTGCAAAATTGTATCTAACGTTTCTGTTTATATAACAAGTCATTTCTGGCAATTTCCCTTTCATAAAGAATAAAAAAGTTTTATTCCTTCTTGAATGAATTTAAAGATGTGAAACAAAATTATTGTTGAAACCAATAGTACTTTTTTTTTAACTTTTCATTAAATATTTGACAATGAAATTGTGTTTAAACCATTCTTATCTCATCTTTGATCTCTCCTATAGTTTTCATATTCTGGGAAATATACCTGACCATCAGTATATTTAAAAATTATTTGGGTCAACTGTGTCTCCTGTCACGTGTAGATACCTAAAGAATCCTTTCCTGGTAAAAGTAAAAGTTATGTGTTTCTCAAACTGTCAGGAGTGATAGCTCCAAATGTTTCTCTTACACATCCTTCCACCTACCATAGTTGAGATAGATTTGAAAGTTTAGTAGAGTGTATCAGTTCAGTTCAGTTCAGTTGCTCAGTTGTGTCCAACTCTTTACAACACAGTGGACTGCAGCACCCCAGGCTTCCTTGTCCATCATCAACTCCTGGAGCTTAATTAAACTCATGTCCATCAAGTCGGTAATGCCATCCAACCATCTCATCCTCTGTTGTCCCCTTCTCCTCTGGCTTTCAAACATTCCCAGCATCAGGGTCTTTTCAAATGAGTCAGTTCACATCAGATGGCCAAAGTATTGAAAATCAGCTTCAGCATGAGTTCTTCCAATGAAAATTCAGGTCGGATTTCCATTAGGATTGATTGGTTGGATCTCCTTGCAGTCCAAGGGACTCAAGAATCTTCTCCAGCACCACAGCTCAAAAGCATCAATTCTTCAGTGCTCAGCTTACTTTATAGTCCAACTCTCATATCCATACAAGACTACTGGAAAAATCATAGCTTTCACTAGATGGAACTTTGTTGGCAAAGTAATGTCTCTGCTTTTTAATATGCTGTCTAGGTTGGTCATAGCTTTTCTTCCAATGAGCAAGCACCTTTCAATTTCATGGCTATATTCACCATCTTCAGTGATTTTGGAGCCCCCAAAACTGAAGTCTCTCACTGTTTTCATTGTTTCCCCATCTATTTGCCATAAAGTGATGGGACCAGATGTCATGATTTTGGTTTTCTGAGTGTTGAATTTTAAGCCAAGTTTTTCACTATCTTTTTTCACTTTCATCAAGAGGCTCTTTGCTTTCTTCCATAAGGATGGTGTCATCTGTGTATCTGAGGTTATTGATATTTCTTCTGGCAATCTTTATTCCATCTTGTGCATCATTTAGCCTGGCATTTCACATGATGTACTCTGCATATAAGTTAAATAAGCTGGGTGACAGTATACAGCCTTGATGTACTCCTTTCCAGATTTGGAACCAGTCCGTTGTTATATATCAAGTTCTAACTATTACTCCTTTACCTGCATACAGATTTCTCATGAGGCAGGTATGGTGGTCTGGTATTCCCATCTTTTGAAGAATTTTTTCACAGTTTGTTGTGATCTACACAGACAAAGACTTCAGTGTAATTAATAAAGCAGAAGTAGATGCTTTTCTGGAACTCTCTTGCTTTATCGATGATCTAATGAATGTTGGCAATTTGATCTCTCGTTCTTCTGCTTTTTCTAAATCCACCTTGAACATCTTGAAATTCATGGTTCACATACTGTTGAAGCCTGGCTAGGAGAATGTTGAGCATTACTTTGCTAGCATGTGAGATGAGTGCAATTGCACGGTAGTTTGAACATTTCTTTGGCATTATCTTTCTTTGGAGTTGGAATGAAAAATGACTTTTCCAGTACTCTGTCCACTGCTGAGTTTTTCAGATTTGCAGGCATATTTAGTGCAGCACTTTTGTAGCATCATCTTTTAAGATTTGAAATAGCTCAACTGGAATTCTATCCCCTCCACTAGCTCTGTTCATAGTGATGCTTCATAAGGCCCACTTGACTTCACATTCCGGGATGTCTTGCTCTAGGTGAGTGATCACACATTCGTGGTTATCTTGGTCATAAATATATTTTTTGTATAGTTCTTCTGTGTATTCTTGCCACATCTTCTTAATATCTTCTGCTTCTGTTAGGTTCATATAATATCTGTCCTTTATTGTGCCCATTTTTGCATGAAATATTCCCTTAATATATCTAGTTTTCTTGAAGAGATCTCTAGTCTTTCCCATTCTATTGTTTTCTTCTATTTCTTTGCATTGATCACTGAGGAAGCCTTTCTTATCTCTCCTCACTATTCTTTGGAACTCTGCATTCAGATGGGTATATCTTTCTCTTTATCCTTTGCCTTTCACGTCTCTTCTTTTCTCAGTTATCTATAAAGTCTCTTCAGACAATGATCTTTTCCTTTTTGCATTTCTTTTTCTTGAGGATGGTCATGATCACTGCTCCCTGTACAATGTCAGGAACCTCAGTCCATAGTTCTTGGCACTCTGTCTACCAGGTCTAATCCCTTGAATCTATTTGTCACTTTCACTGTATAATCATATGGGATTTGATTTTGGTCATACCTGAATGATCTATTGGTTTTCCCTACTTTCTTCAATTTAATTCTGCATTTGGCAATAAGAAATTCAAGGTCTGAGCCACAGTTCACTCCTGGTCTTATCTTTGCTGACTGTATAGAGCTTCTCTATCTTTGACTGCAAATAATATAATCAATCTAATTTTGGTATTTATCATCTTGTGTATCAGTCATTGCCTATAATAAGAGGGTTTGGTATGCTGTGAGTACAACTGTCTTAAAGAAATGTTTGCAGGGCTTTTTTCTCAGGTAATTTATTTTCTTGAGATAGGATATGAGCGGAAAGATGTTTTTTAATATCTTACCACATCCTGCAGATGTATGAAGACCATATAATTCATCTTCCAAAACATGGTATTTTTTGGACAGAAAGTGAAAATGAAATTTGCTCAGTTGTGTCCAACTCTTTGTGACCCCATGAACTATACAGTCCACGGAATTCTCCAGGCCAGAATTCTGGAGTGGGTATTCTTTCCCTTCTCCAGAGGATCTTCCCAACCCAAGGATTGAACCCAGGTCTCCCGTACTGCAGGCAAATTCTTTACCATATGAGCCACAATGGAAGCCCCTTTCTGACAGAAGAGGTAGCTAAAAGACCTCCATAAATATTTGAAATGTTTTTTATTCTCTGGCAAATTGATTTCATTAAATAGACAGACATATAAAGTATCTCTATTCAAAATTTACTTTTAATCATATAATTTCCAAAGAAAATATTGCAATTTGTCCTCTGCAAATCTAAAGGACATTTTAAAACATATTTTAAATTGATTTTCTGAAATATTACAAATGATATAAGAGAAGCTATGTATACTTTTTTTTTTTTTTCCTGAAGAATGAGTATTTTTTTCAATATGATCTTACAGTTGTAATTTTTTGGAACTCTACCTATACCATCTTAAAAACTGCATTTATGATTAATAAATTTGAACTTGTTAATAGTTTCAATTGACCCTTCTATGCTCTCTTAATTGAACACATTTTCACTGAACACATGTTGAAAGTGAAGGTGAAAGTGAAGTCGCTCAGTCGTGTCCGACTCTGTGACTCCACGGAGTGTAGCCTACCAGGCTCTTCCATCCATGGGATTTCCCAGGCAAGAGTACTGGAGTGGGTTGCCATTTCCTTCTCCAGAGGATCTTTCTGACTCAGGGATCGAACCCAGTTTTCCCCACATTGTATGCAAACACTCTGTGCCACCAAAGAAGTCACATGTTGAGGTTCCTGTTCATCTCAAATGAAAATATGGTAGTGTTAAATATTCTCAATTTTATTTATTTTTGCCTAAAATACATCAATAAAGTATTTCCATAGGAGCTATATTTTTATTCTTTTCAGAGTTATTTTTTGCAAACATTTTCAAAGAGAATCCTAATGAAATAAGTGATCTCTACATATGATTCTTTTGGATGTTTGAAAAATCTGATGTTGCTGTGTTTGAGTTCCATTATATCCTGCCAAAATTAATCTTTGAAACATAGGGTCTCCTTCAAACGTTGTATCCCACAGGTGTAGATATTACAAAGCTCAATTATAACATTTATAATCTCGAGCAGTTTTGAAGTCGTTGAACTTGTTAAGTGTCTTCATTGTATTGTAGAGGGACAAGTTTTAATGCCTTGAAAATAAGAATAATTAACTAAAACTTTCAGAAAATTATCCTTGTCCCTAACTTATTGTTTTTATTGTCAATTACTTGTAGCTGGTTTTGAATGAGATGCAATAAAAACTTACAAAATTCTTCACTAAAATTCCAAAACCTTCCTGAGATACTGTATTATTTTCAGTCATTCTTCACAAGTTCAAACATTTCTAAAATCAAATTGCTAATGGATAGCAGAAAGAGAAAGCATATTTTGTCATTTTATTTTTTTCAATATCAGCTTTATAGAAAAAATTGTCCGTTTACCTGTGAATATTTTCAATTATTTGTAGAATTTTCGACTATAGATTATATTCTACTTATGTGAACATCACATCTGGTTTGCTTTTAAAATATGAATTATGAATGAATCACAATAAATTCCAACTACATATCTTTTCCATCCTTTTCTCAACTTGATCAAACAATATATATTCATGATAAATTTAAAGATATATATAATTTTTAGCACAGCACACATAACTTTTTCTTTGAATATTTTTAGTGAATTTTCAAGAGCATTCTTAACGTTGTCAGATTGCTTGCCTTCAACAGAATAAATTTATAAAACTTTATTTTAACTCAATAAAATGAAAGGAAAAAATCAAACTATTATTGAAATGAACTGATTATCTATTTGAAATCTCTGATTTAAGGGTACTGTCTTCTACCTTTTAAATTTGTACCTATTTATTCTGTTTACTGAGCCAAAACATTTATAATAATCACTTTAATTTTTGTGTGTACAGACAAATTTGCAATAGAAAATGAGGAAAGTAATTTTGGCATAGTCATTTGACCTAAATGAAAACTCATGCCTCACAGAGTGTTATATAAGAATATCTCCTGCATCTGAACCCAATTCATCAGTGTAAGGGGATTTTTAAAAATAATCCCTAACATCTAAATAGATGCTGATGCTTCTTAAGCAAGCATGTGTCTTCTGGCTTCATGTAGTCAGTGATGTCACTATTCTCAGTGGTGAATCATTACAGTGACATAGTAAACTCATTACCAAATTTAAAGGGAAATAAATTTGAAGCATGCTTTTTATGAAAAATGTATACTACTTCATTTAAATTATTTATTGTAAAATAAGAAATAAACATCAGAAAACCATAAAATAAACAAATCACTGTATACTTAGACCTGGAGATTGCAAACTTTTTTTTTCTGTAATGAATAAGATAGTAAATATTTTATATATTCTGAGACATGTGGTATTATCACAGTAACTCAATTCTGCTATTGCAAGGTGAAATCATCCATAGGCAGTATGTAAATAAATTGATTTTATTATTTTCAATAAAATTTTATTTTCAAAAATAGGTGGAAGACCATATTTGGCTTACAGCTGTAATTTACCAACCCCTTTATACCATCCTCTATAGCAAGGATATATAGATTCTCTACAAACTCCATGACTGGAATGTTTGGCCTCAGTTTGTCTTTCATGTAAAACATATACACATAACCCATAATTTCCTGAGGTTCCACTGACCCAGATTATTTTCACTGAGTAAAGACATGTAGTTATCACTAGTTAACTTTCAAGTTTCTCCTCATGGTAAGTTAAATACTATTTAGGTATCCTATAAAAGGCCATGACTGAATTTAAAATACAAAGTAGAGATTTATGAAGCACAATTGTTTACTTAAATGCAAATGTGAATAATAGTATTTAGTCAGAAAAATACAGGACAAATGGTCATTTGATAACTTGGGAAAACTTATATCTCAGAAACAATATAGCCCACAGACTTGGCTAACTAAGTGAAATTATGAGCCATGCCTTGTAGGGCCACCCAAGATAGACACATAATGGTGGACAGTTCTGACAAAACCTGGTGCACTGGTGAAGAGAATGTCAAACCACTGCAGCATTCTTGCCTTGAGAACCCCAAGAATAGTATGAAAAGGCAAAAATATATGACACTGAGAGATGAATTTCTCAGGTTGGTATGTGCCCAATAAACTACTGGAGAAGAGCTGAGAAATAGCTCCAGAGGGAATGAAGAGGCTGAGCCAAGCAGAAACAACACACAGTTGAGGATGTGTCTGGTGGTGAAAATATAGTCCAGTGGTGTAAAGAACAATGTTGCATGGGAATCTGGAATGTTAGGTCAATGAAGCAAGATAAATTGGAAGTGGTCATGCAGGAGATGGCAAGAGTGGACATCAACATTTCAGGAATCAGTCAACTAAAGTGGATGGGAATGGGTGAATTTAACTCAGATGACCATTATATCTACTACTGTGGGCAAGAATCCCTTAGAAGAAATGGAATAGTCCTCATCACCTACATAAGAGTCTGAAGCGCAGTACTTGGGTGCAATCTCTAAAATGACAGAATGATCTCTATCTGTTTCCAAGGCACAACATTCAATATCACAGTAATCCACGTCTATGTCCCGACCACTAATGCCAAAGATGCTGAAGTTGAACGATTCTATGATGACTTACAAGACCTTCTAGAACTAATATAAAAAAAAAAGTCCATTTCATCATAGGGGACTGGCATGCAAAAGTAGGAAGTCAAGAGATACCAGGAGTAACAGGCAAGTTTGGCCTTGGAGTACAAAATGAAGCAGGCAAAGGCCAAAAGAGTTTTGTGTTGTCCTTCCAACAATACAAGAAATGACTCTACACATGGACATCACCAGATGGTCTACATTGAAATCAAATTGGTTATTTTCTTTGCATCTGAAAACAGACAATCTACAGAGTCAGCAAAAACAAGACCAGGAGTTGATTGTGGCTCAGATCATGAACGCTTATTGAAAAATTCAGACTTAAATTAAAGAAATTAGGGAAACCCAATAGGCCATTCAGATATAACCTAAATCAAATCCCTTATGATTTTACAGTATTAATGACAAAGAGATCAAGGGATTAGATCTGACAGAAAGAGTTCCTGAAAGACTATTGACAGAGGTTTGTAACATTGTACAGGAGGTGTGATAAAAACCATCACCCAAAAAAAGAAGTGCAAAAAGGCAAAATGGTTGTCTGAAGAGACCTTACAAATAGCTGAGAAAAGAAGAGAAGTGAAAGGCAAAGGACAAAAGGGAAGATATACCCATCTGAATGCAGAGTTCCAAAAAATAGCAAGGAGAGATAAGAAAGCCTTCCTCAGTGATCAATACAAAGAAATAGAGGAAAACAATAGAATGGGAAAGACTAGAGATCTCTTCAAGAAAATTAGAGATACCAGGAGAACATTTCATGCAAAGATGTGCTCAATAAAGGAAAGAAATGGCATGAACCTAGCAGAAGCAGAAGATATTAAGGAGAGGTGGCAAGAATATGCAGAAAACTATATATAAAAAAAGAAAGAAAATCTTAATGACCCAGATAACCACGATGATGTGATCACTCAACTAGAACCAGACATTTTGGAGTGTGAAGTCCAGTGGGCCTTAGGAAGCATCACTATGAACAAAGCTAGTGGAGGTGATGGAATTCCAGTTGAGCTATTTCAAGTCCGAAAAGATGATGCTGTGAAAGTGCTGCACTCAATATGCCAGCAAAGTTGGAAAACTCAGCAGTCGACCCAGGACTGGAAAAAGTCAGTTTTCATTCCAATTGCAATGAAAGGCTATGTCAAAAAATGATCAAACTAATGCACAATTGCACTCATCTTACCTGCTAGCAGAGTAATGCTCAAAATTCTCTAAGCTAGGCTTCAACAGTATGTAAACCAAGAACATCTAGATGTTCAATGGAGATTTATAAAAGGCAGAGGAACCAGAGATCAAATTGCCAACATCCATTTGATCATAGAAAAAAGAAGAGAATTCCAAAAAAACAAACAAACAAAAAAATCTACTTCTGCTTCATTCACTACACGAAAGCCTTTGACTGTGTGAATCACAACAAACTGTGGAAAATATTAAAGGGATGGGAAAGAGATGGGCTTTCCTTGTAGTTTAGCTGGTAAAGAATCTGCCTGCAATTCAGGAGACCCCAGTTTGATTTCTGGGTAGGGAAGATCTGCCGGAGAATGGATACTCTACTCACTCTAGTATTCTTGGGCTTCCCTGGTGCCTCAGTTGGTAAAGAATCTGCCTACAATTCAGGAGGCCTGGGCTTAATCACTGAGTTGGGATGATGCCCTGGAGAAGGGAACAGCTACCCACTCCAATATTCTGCCCTGGAGAATTCCATGGACTGTATAGTCCACAGGGTTGCAAAAAGTCAGATATGAGTGATCGACTTTCACTTTCACTTTTCTGTCTCCTGAGAAATCTGTATGCAGGTCAAGAAGCAACAGTTAGAACCAGACCTGGAACAACAGACTAATGCCAAATTGGAAAGGTATTTGTCAAGGCTGTATAGCAACTAAAGAACCTCTTGATGAAGGTGAAAGAGGGGAGCGAAAAATCTGGCTTAAAACTCAACATTCAAAAAAATTAAGATCATGTCATCTGGTCCCATTACTTCATAGCAAATAGATGGGGAAACAATGGAAACAGTGTTGGACTTAATTTTCTCCATCTCCAAAATCACTGCTGATGCAGCCATGAAATTAGAAGATGTTTGCTCCTTGGGAGAAAATGACAAAACTAGACAGCAAATCAGAGACATTACTTTGCCAACAAATGTCCATCTAGTCAAAGCTATGGGTTTTCCAGTATTCATACACGTTTGTGAGAGTTGGTCCACAATGATGAATGAGTGCTGAAGAACTGATGTTTTTGAACTGTAGGGTTGGAAAAGACTCTTGAGAGTTCCTTGGACTACAAGGAGATCAAACCAGTCAATTCTAATGAAAATCAATCCTGAATGTTCATTGGAAAGACTGATGCTGAAGTTGAAGCTCAAATACTTTGGCCATCTGATTGGAAGAGCCTACTCGTTAGAAAAGACTCTGATGCTGGAAATGATTGAAGACAGGAGTAGAAGGGGATGACAGAGCCCGAGATAGTTGGATGGCATCACTGATTCAATGGACATTGGTTTGAGAAAGCTCATGGGGAAGGACAGGGAAGCCTGGCATGCTGCAGTTCATGGGGTCACAGAGTGCTGGATATGACTGAGCTACTGTGCAATGATGATGATACTCAATGAACATTGTGTTATTATGGCCAAAATGACCTGTGACTCTCTTAGAAGACCTAATAACCATAACATTTTGGAATATTTTGTATTATTCAGTGACTTCTAGTCTTAGCCAAAAATGTACAGAAAATATCACCCTTTTAATAGTTATAATGTATGTGTATGCATGCACATATGTATCTATCTATCCATCCACCTCTCTTTTCAGTTATACATGCTTTCCTAATGAATTTCTTCAAAAGTCTTTTGGGACTTTGTATAATCTTTTATGTGTAAACATATACTCTTTTTTATCTTTGCATTTTAAAACATATTATTTGATATATGATGCAGAATTTACAAAAAATGAGATTATAGTGTTCCAAAGAGTTATATTAAAAGTTATAAATGTTATATTTCCAATGACTTATGAATCAATTCTTATTACATAAATTGGTGTCCCAAGTTGTTCTAATGGTAAAGAACCAGTCTACCAATGCACGAGACATGAGACTCAAGTTTGATCCCTAGTTTAGGAAGATTCGCTGCAGGAGGGCATGATAATCCACTGCAGTATTCTTGTCTGAAGAATCCCCTGGACAGAAGAGTCTAGTGGGGTACAGTCCATAGGATTGCAAAGAATTTGACATGACTGAAATTAAAAGATGCTTACTCCTTGGAAGGAAAGTTATGACCAACCTAGATAGCATATTCAAAAACAGAGGTCTGTCTAGTCAAGGCGATGGTTTTTCCAGTGGTCATGTGTGGATGTCAGAGTTGGACTGTGAAGAAAGCTGAGCGCTGAAGAATTGATGCTTTTGAACTGTGGTGTTGGAGAAGACTCTTGAGAGTCCCTTAGACTGCAAGGAGACCCAACCAGTTCATCCTAAAGGAGACCAGTCCTGGGTGTTCATTTGAAGGACTGATGCTGAGGTTGAAACTCCAATACTTTGGCCACCTCATGTGAAGAGTTGACTCATTGGAAAAGACTCTGAAGCTGGAAGGGAATGGGGGCAGGAGGAGAAGGGGATGACAGAGGATGAGATGGCTGGATGGCATCACGGACTTGATGCACATGAGTTTGGGTGAACTCCAGGAGTTGGTGACGGACAGTGAGGCCTGGCGTGCTGCAATTCATGGGGTTGCAGAGTCAGACACGACTGAGCGACTGAACTGAACTAAACTGAAGCAACTTAGCATGCATGCATGCATTACAGAAATTATCCTTTGTGTCAAAATTTCACTGCTCTTAAGTTTCGCTGAAGACTGAAAATTTTGAAGTTAATATATTTTAGAATATTATAGCTATGATGAGGGGAGCAGTTTAATCATTTAAATCTAATGCAATTTTAAATCAAGACAGCAAAGAAATAAGTACAATCCTATTTTAAAACTAGTGAGACTTTTGAAAAAAAATCATGATTTTTAAGACACCTCAATATTGTGAAAGAGTATGAAAATAATAATTAGCCATGAGGTAAAACTATATACCTTCAAACATTATAAAAATGAAATTAAGAAGTAAAAATTCAGTGTGAAATTAAATGAGATGTACTCTTCATTGTAATTCTGCTTTTCTCAGTTTGAAAATGTTATACAAGATTTATATTTATCTATTATAAAATTATTTTCCCTGATTTTATAACTTCATAATGTTTATCTAAAAAAAACTAATAAGTATCATTATTAAATAATGGAAGTATTAAAATTCTTATGGTCAGTTCCTGATTTTCAAAACTTTTCAAAAGTTGTTTGATGTCGGAACAAGTGATTGTCAGAGAATAAGCTCTCAGTCTTGGTTTAGGATTAAGTTACAGCTGCAAATAATAGTTTTAGATTCGGGATTCAAGAAGGTTTGTTTGGAAGCCATGCTGTGATCTCTATAGCCGAGATTAATAATTTTTGGAAGCCATGGCATTTCACTGGAAAAATAATTATTTTTCAGGACATGATAACCACAGGTATCATTCTAAGAGATAACCAATCTGATTAGTGAAGATTACTAAGAACATTTCATTAGAAGTTTCAAGCAGAGGGAGGCAGAACATTTTCCAAGGTAAAGAAAATTACCTCATTTTCAAAATCTCTACCAGTGGGTAGAATGAGAATAATATTTTGTCCATTTAAAGGAAAGCTAGCAGGAGGTAAATCAGATATAATTATTTTCATTTTCAAAATTGAACTTTAATCCTATTTTGCAACTTAATTCTGATAAAGGCTGGAAAACTAATCTCAGTCCATTCCACCCTGTCTCTAACTCCCTGCCAAGGAGAGAATTGAACTAGCCCTACTCTCGTAAGTGTAATTTGTTCAGTATAGTAGATAAATAATCATGTTACTTGACCCAATAGGCACATTACAGGCACAATCAACTCTATGGCTTAGTATTCATACAACTGAGAGGTAAAGTTATGGCAAATAGTTGGACAAGTTACACTCAATGATGCTTATTATTTTCTGAGTTGTTGACTAGAAAGGCTTTTATGTAATTTGGATTGCTATTTACATTGTAAAACCTTACTGTGTAGTAACTTTTTTTTTAATTCTCTAATCACTGTGATCATTATTGGCACTGATGATGACATGTTCTTCTAAGCACAGCATAATCCACAATAATATAATACTAAAATAACTAAAGGTTCTGTATCCAGTTGCTAACCCAAAGACTTGCCTTTGCTACCCCACTCCAGCCTGATGAAGCTTCTTTGTCTTACTGTTTTTTTTTTTTTTTTTTTTTTGGTGTCCTTCCATTGAGATAAATTCCCTTTTGACTGATTGGCCAAACAATGCATACAGGAGCTCCTCATTCCACTGAAAATTGTCTCAGGATAATTTGTGTGTTAACTAAGTATGTGGTATATATTATTCATTTAATGAATGTTAATTATTAATAATTATGTGATATCAGGATGATCATGACTTCTTTTTAATTTTTGTGTTAAAAAATGCAAGTATAAATTGATTACAAATAAAAGGGTTTGAATTCTCAATAAGCATAAATTTGGTTAAACTTCTGAAACATGTTGTTGTTGTTCAGTTGCTCAGGCCTGTCTGACTATTTGCAACCCCATGCACTGCAGCAAGCCAGGCTTCTCTGTCCTTCAACATCTCCCAGAAATGCTCAAACTCATGTCCATTGAGTCAGTGATGCCATCCAACCATCTCTTCCTCTATAGTCCCCATCTTTAATCTTTCCAGCATCAGGGATATTTCTAATGAGTCATCTCTTCCAATCAAGTGGCCAAAATATTGGAACTTCAACTTCAGCATCAGTCCTTCCAGTGAATATTCAGGACTGATTTCCTTTAGGATTAACTGGCTTGATCTTTCATTCCAAGGTACTCTTTAGAGTATTCTCCAATATGGCAGTTCAAAAACATCAGTCCTTTGGTGCTCATCTTTCTTTATGATCCAACTCTCATTCCATAAATGACTACTGCAAAACACATACCTTTGATCAAATGGACATTTGTAAGCAAAGTAATGTTTCTGATTTTTAATATGTTCTAGGTTGGTCAGAGTTTTTTCTTTTCTTTTTTTTTTTTTTTTTTGGTCAGAGTTTTTCTTCCAAGGAACAAACCTCTTTTGGTTTCATGGCTGCAGTCACCATATGCAATGATTTTGGAGTCTAAGAAAACACTGTCACTCTTTCCATTGTTCCTCCATCTATTTTCCATGAAGTGATGGGACCAGATGCCATGATCTTAGTCTTTTTTAATGCTGAGTTTTAAGCCAGCTTTTTCACTCTCCTCTTTCACTTTCATCAAGAGGCTCCTCAGTTGCTCTTCACTTTCTTCTGTAAGGATGGTGTCATCTGCTTACTGAGGTAATTGGTATTTCTCTTGGCAATCTTGATTCCAGCTTTTGCTTCATCTGGCCTGGCATTTCACATGATGTACTCTGCATATAAGTTAAATAAGAGGGATGACAATATACAGCCTTGATGTACTCCTTTCCTAATTTTGAGCTAGTTCGTTGTTCCATGTCCAGTTCTAACTGTTGATTCTTGACCTGTGTACAGCTTTCTCAGGAGTCAGGTAAGATCTGGTGTTCCAAACTCTTTAAGAATTTTCCAAAGTTTGCTGTGATCCACAAAGTCAAAAAATTTAGCATTGTCAATGAAGCAGTAGATGTGTTTTCTGGAACTGTCTTGCTTTTCCTATGATCCAATGGATGTTGGAGATTTGATCTCTGGTTCCTCTGTCTTTTCTAAATCCAGGTTGAACATCTGGAAGTTCTCGGTTCATGTACTATTGTAGCCAAACTTGGAAAATATTGAGTATCACTTTGCTAGCGTGTGAAATAAATGAAATTTTGTGGTACTTTGAACATTCTTTGGCATTGCCTTTCTTTGGGATTGGAATGAAAACTGACCTTTTCCAGTCCTGTGACCACTGCTTAATTTTCCAAATTTACTGGCATGTTGAGTGCAGTATTTTAACAGCATCATATTTTAGGATTTAATATAGCTCTGCTGGAATTCCATCACCTCTACTAACTTTGTTCGTAGTGATTCTTCCTAAGATCCACTTGGCTTCACACTCAGGATGTCTGGCCCTGGATGAGTGATCACACCATTCAGGTTATCTAGTTCATTAAGATTTCTTTTGTATAGTTCTTCTGTTTTTGAATGTTTAGTTTTAAGCCAGCTTTTTTTATCTCCTCTTTTACCTTCATCAAGAGGTTTAGTTCCTCTTTAGTTCCTCTTCACTTTCTGCCTTAAGGGTGATGTCATCTGCATATCTGAATTTACTACCATTTATCCTGGCAACCTTGATTTCAGCTTGTGCTTCATGCATTTATTATCTCCAGTTATTCCCCCAGATTCCTTAGGATTTTCTATCTAAATAATTTTATTATCTGAAAATAAAGTTATCTTTATATCCCTTTCTAATATTATACCCTTTGATTTCATTTCATTGCCTTAGCTAGACCCTCTGATAAAGTGTTTAATAACAAAGGGGGTATCCTGTTTGTCTTGCTGTTAAAAATATTCACTATTTCATCATTGTCTAATGTTAACTGTATGTTTTACATAGACAATTGTCAAATAAAGAGCCTCACTTTATAGATTGTTGATAATTTTTATAAGGATTGGATAATACATTTTGTCAAATGTTTTTCTTGCACATACTGAGATGATTTTATGATGTCTCAATTGATTTTGTGATTTTGTAACAACTGCAGTTAATTTATGAATTACAGATTTTCATATGCAACCAACGTTGCAGTCCATGACTATGATCTCACTTGGACATGATTTTTTTTTTTTTAATATGCTCTACAATTGGTTGGTAATACTTTTTAATAAGCTTTTTTTTTCTATTATATTTCTGTTATATTCATGTTGGGTATTGACCTGAATAATTTTCTAGTATTCCTTAACTTTGAAATATAATTGTTAAGTTGGACCTTGCAGTTAGAATTGATGTATACATTTGCTATTATTTGCCTGCCTAAATGTGTAATATGAAATCACTTTTATGAAATCACTTAACACATAGCATATTTATTAGAAAATTTTGTATAAAATTAAATTATTTTTAATAGATGCAGCCATATTAATATTTTCCAGTCCTTGTTGGTTGTGCTATTCAATGAAGTTTTTCATATTGCTTGTTGGGTTTGGATCATAATGTTCATAATATTATCTTATTGCTCTTTTAATATTTGTGGAATCAGAAGTAATGCCTATGTTGATAATTTGTATTTTTCTTTTATCAAATTCATAGATTTTTTAAATACAGTTGATCTTTTCAATGTACCAAACATTGGCTTCATTAATTTATTCTATCATTTTCTATTTTTCTCATTTCTTCTTATTCTACTTATTTTGGGTTTAATGTACTCATGTTTTCATTGACTTGTCAATCCTGTACATTGGCATTCAGTGTTTCTCAAAAATGTCAGTTATCATTTGCACTATTTTTTTTTCTTTTATGTATGCCTTTTTTTTTTTTTACCATCTTGATAATTTAATAATATAATATTTTCAATATTGAATGTACTCTGCTTACAGTTATTATATTTGTTCTACCTTGAGATTGCCAAGCTTTTTGTATTTGTAAGTTAATGATTTCATCATGTTTGTAAAGTTCTAAGCCATTATTTCAAATTATGTTTATTGCCAAAATCTCCTTTCCTTCTATAATTGCACATATGACAGACACTGTATTATCCTACTTTTCACTCTGGCTGTGTTCATTTAATTCAATCATTCTTTTCTCTGCTCTTCAGATTAATTCCTGTTGAGATATACATGTATGTATTTATTATGTTTCTTGGTGACTCAGTGCAGTTCAGCCGCTCAGTCGTATCTGACTTTTTACCGTCCCCTGGGTTGCAGCACCTTGGCTTCCTGTCCTTCACTAACTCCAGGAACTTGCTCAAATTCACATCCAGCGACTCAGTGATGCCATTCAACCATCTTATCCTCTGTCATCCCCTTTTCCATCTGGCTTCAATCTTTTCCAGCATCAGGATCTTTTCCAATGAGTCAGTTCTTCACATAAAGTGGCCAAAGTATTGGAATTTCACCTTCAGGATGGGTCCTTCCAATGAATATTAAAGACTGATTTCCTTGAGGATTGACTGATTTGATCTCCTTGCAGTCCAAGGGATTCTTAAGAGTCTTTTCCAACACCACAGTGCAAAAGAATAAATTCTTTGGCACTCAGCTTTCTTTATAGTCCTACTTTCACATCTGTACATGACTACTGGAAAAACCATAGCTTTGACTAGAGAGACCTTTGTCAGCAAAGCATGTGTCTCTTTTTTAATATGCTATTTAATTTGGTCATAGCTTTTCTTAAAAGGAGCAAGCATCTTTTGATTTCATGGCTTCAGTCACCATCTGCAATAATTTTGGAGCCCCCAAAAATAAAGTCTGACACAGTTTCCACTAGGGTCGCAAAGAGTAGGGACATGACTGAGCGACTTCACCTTCACTTTCACTTGCATTGTTTCCACTGTTTATCCATCTATTTGGCATGCAGTGACAGGACCAGATGTCATGATATTAGTTTTCTGAGTATTGACTTTTAAGCTAACTGTTTCACTCTCCTCTTTCACTTTCATCAAGAGGGTCTTTAGTTCTTCTTTGCTTTCTGCCATAACGGTGGTGTCATCTGAGGTTATTGGTGTTTCCCCTGGCAATCTTTCATCCTGCTTATGCTTCATCCAGCCCAGCATTTCACATGATGTACTCTACATATAAGTTAAATAAGCAGGGTGACAATATACAGCCTTGGCATACTCCTTTCCCAATTTGGAACCAGTCTGTTGTTCCATGTCCGGTTCTAACTGTTGCTTCTTGACCTGCATACAGGTTTCTCACTAGGCAGGTATGGTGGTCTGGTATTCCCATCTTTTGAAGAATTTTAAACAGTTTGTTGTGATCCACACAGTCAAAGGTTTTGGTGTAGTAAATAATCAGATGTTTTTCTGAAACATTCTTGCTCTTTTGATGATCCAGCAGGTATTGGCAATTTGATGTCAGGTTCCTCTGCTTTATGTAAATCCAGCTTGAACATCTGGAAGTTCTTGGTACATGTACTGTTGAAGCCTGGCTTGGAGAATTTTGAGCATCTCTTTGCTATCATGTGAAGTGAGTGTAAATGTGCAGTAGTTTGAACATTCTTTGGCACTGCCTTTCTTTGGGATTTGAAAGAAAGCTAACCTTTTCCAGTCCTGTGGCAAGTGCTGAGTTTTCCAAATTTTCTGGCATAGGGAGTGCAGCATTTCACAACAACATCTTTAAGGATTTGAAATACTTAAACTGGAATTCCATCACCTCCATTGGTTTTGTTCATAGTGATGCTTTCTAAGGACAACTTTGTTTCACATTCCAGGATGTCTTGGCACCCCACTCCAGTACTCTTGCCTGGAAAACCCCATGGATGGAGGAGCCTGGTGGGTTGCAGTCCGTGGGGTCGCGAAGAGTCAGACACGACTGAACGACTTCCCTTTCACTTTTCACTTTCGCGCATTGGAGAAGGAAATGGCAACCCCCTCCAGTGTTCTTGCATGGAGAATCCGAGATATGAGGGAATCTGGTGGGCCTCTGTCTATGGGGTCACACAGAGTCGGACATAACTGAAGCGACTTAGCAGCAGCAGCAGCTCTAGGTAGTCGATTGAACCATCGTGATTATCTGGGACATGAAAATATTTTTGTGTAGTTCTTTTATGTATTCTTGCCACCTCTTCTTAATATCTTCTGCTTCTATTCAGTTCGGTTCAGTTCAGTCACTCAGTCGTGTCCGACTCTTTGCGACCCCATGAATCGCAGCACGCCAGGCCTCCCTGTCCATCACCATCTCCCGGAGTTCACTCAAACTCACGTCCATTGAGTCGGTGATGCCATCCAGCTGTCTCATCCTCTGTTGTCCCCTTTTCCTCCTGTCCCTAATCCCTCCCAGCATCAGAGTCTTTTCCAATGGGTCAACTCTTCGCATGAGGTGGCCAAAGTATTGGAGTTTCAGCTTCAGCATCATTCCTTCCAAAGAACACCAGGACCTGATCTCCTTTAGAATAGACTAGTTGGATCTCCTTGCAGTCCAAGGGACTCTCAAGAGTCTTCTCCAACACCACAGTTCAAAAGCATCAATTCTTTGGCAGTCAGCTTTCTTCACAGGTCAACTCTCACATCCATACATGAACACTGGAAAAACCATAGCCTTGACTAGATGGACCTTTGTTGGCAAAATAATGTCTCTGCTTTTGAATATGCTATCTAGGTTGGTCATAACTTTCCTTCCAAGGAGTGTCTTTTAATTTCATGGCTGCAATCACCATCTGCAGTGATTTTGGAGCCCCCAAAAATAAAGTCTGACACTGTTTCCACTGTTTCCCCATCTATTTCCCATGAAGTGATGGGACCAGATACCATGATCTTCATTTTCTGAATGTTGAGCTTTAAGCCAACTTTATCACTCTCCTCTTTCACTCTCATCAAAAGGCTTTTTAGTTCCTCTTCACTTTCTGCCATAAGGGTGGTGTCATCTGCATATCTGAGGTTATTGATATTTCTCCCAGCAGTCTTGATTCCAGCTTGTGTTTCTTCCAGCCCAGCATTTCTCATGATGTACTCTACATAGAAGTTAAATAAGCAGGGTGACATTATACAGCCTTGACATACTCCTTTTCCTATTTGGAACCAGTCTTTTGTTCCATGTCCAGTTCTAACTGTTGCTTCCTGACCTGCATATAGCTTTCTCAAGCGGCAGGTCAGGTGGTCTGGTATTCCCATCTCTTTCAGAAATTTCCACAGTTTATTGTGATCCACACAGTCAAAGGCTTTGGCATAGTCAATAAAGCAGAAATAGATGTTTTTCTGGAACTCTCTTGCTTTTTCAATGATCCAGCAGATGTTGGCAATTTGGTCTCTGGTTCCTCTGCCTTTTCTAAAACCAGCTTGAACATCAGGAAGTTCACAGTTCACGTATTGCTGAAGCCTGGCTTGGAGAATTTTGAGCATAACTTTACAGATGTGAGATGAGTGCAATTGTGCAGGAGTTTGAGCATTCTTTGGCATTGCCTTTCTTTAGGACTGGAATGAAAACTGACCTTTTCCAGTCCTATGGCCACTGCTGAGTTTTCCAAATTTGCTGGTGTATTGTTTAGGTCCATGCAATTTCTGTCCTTTATGGTGTCCAGTGTTGCATGATATTTTCATTTGATATCTCTAATTTTCTTAAAGAGATCTCTAGTATTTCCCATTCTATTGTTTTCCTCTATTTCTTTGCATTGATCACTGAGGAAGGCTTTCTTATTTCTCCTTTCTATTCTTTGGAACACTGAATTCAAATGGGTATATCTTTCCTTTTCTCCTTTGCTTTTGGCTTCTTTTCTTAGCTATCTGTATGGCCTCCTCAGACAACCATTTTGCCCTTTTGCATTTGCTTTTCTTGAGGATGGCCTTGATCACTGCCTCCTGTACAGTGTCATGAACCTCCGTCCATAGTTCCTCAGGTGCTCTATCAGATCTAATCCCTTGAGTCTATTTGCCACTTCCACTGTATAATCGTAAGTGATTTGATTTAGGTTATACCTGAATGATCAATTGGTTTTCCCTAATTTCTTCATCTTATGTCTCAGTTTGGCAATAAGGAGTTCATGGTCTGAGTCACAGTCAGTTCCATGGTGGCTCAGAGGATAAAAATCTGCCTGCAATGGAGGAGACCCAGGTTTGATCTCTGGGTGGGAAGATCCCCTGGAGAAGAGACTGGCTACCTACTCCTGTATTCATGCCTGAAAAGTCCCATGGACAGAGGAACCTAGTATGCTACAGTCCATGGGGTATCAAAGAGTTGGACATGACTGACCAACTAAGCACAGAGACAAGCACACAGAAATACACTCACATATATGTATATTTGTATATTAGGGTACTGTTGCTTTTTAATTCTGTTATTTTATTTACTCTTCAAGATCTTTGCATACCTTTTGCTTCAGTGATTTTGTTTTTCAGTTTTACAGCTTTCTGTGAGCCAATAATAATAATAAAACAAAACTCTTCCAGTAGTACCACAATTACAAGTGTCAATATTTTCCCCCTGCGCTCTTTCTTTTATGTTTTTGTTTTGTTTTGTTAGGTTTCTTAATCTCTGAAATTCTTCTCTCTTTATGATGAAGCAGGTAACTTTTCAGGGACCTTAATCAAGGGCCTTCAGGTACATACATGTCATTTTAACCATCAAGTAGATAAATGACTAACCTAGATAGCATATTGAAAAGCAGAGACATTACTTTGCCAACAAAGGTCCATCTAGTCAAGGCTATGGTGTTTCCAGTGTTCATGTATGGATGTGAGAGTTGGACTGTGAAGAAAGCTGACTGCCAAAGAATTGATGCTTTTGAACTGTGGTGGTAGAGAAGACTCTTGAGAGTCCCTTGGACTGCAAGGAGATCCAACTAGTCTATTCTAAAGGAGATCAGGTCTGGGTGTTCTTTGGAAGGAATGATGCTAAAGCTGAAATTCCAATACTTTGGCCACCTCATGTGAAGTGTTGACTCTTTGGAAAAGACTCTGATGTTGGAAGGGATTGGGGGCAGGAGGAAGAGGGGATGACAGAGTATTAGATGGCTGGATGGCATCACCGACTCAATGGACGTGAGTTTGAGGGAACTCCGGGAGATGGTGATGGACAGGGAGGCCTGGCATGCTGCGATTCATGGGGTCACAAAGAGTCAAACACCACTGAGCAACTGAACTGAACTGAACTGAGATATAATTAGGAATATAGTTCAATTTTCATCAGTGTGATCCACTTCACTTCATATATCATTTTAGCTATTTCTAAATGAAATTTACAACTATAAATGAGCCAGCTTTTGTAAATGGAGCACTGTCAAGAAGCTGAACTCATAGCAAAATATAATTGAGGAGTTATGATAACTATATTATGTCCTGTCCAAATAATTTTGCTTAGTACAACCAATATACTTCTAAAAATGTGTTTTTCATGTGTATATGTAAAAAAAATGTGATTTTCTTTCTCAAAATACTCTATAATTAAATTCTTATTAATATTAAATATCAGAGAGATGGACTTGAAAAATATGTAAAACTGGTCATTAGATTCTAGAGCAATGAATTACAAATTTTAGCTATTTAATTTTTGGTTACTTCATCTACAAAATGAGAAAAATTTAGCACAGTTTCTGCTTGCTGTGTATAATGAATGAGATCAGAAATGCAGTCTGCTGCTGCTGCTGCTGCTGCTAAGTCACTTCAGTCGTGTCCGACTCTATGAGACCCCATAGGTGGCAGCCCACCAGGCTCCCCCATCCCTGGGATTCTCCAGGCAAGAATACTGGAGTGGGTTGCCATTTCCTTCCCTGAAATGCAGCCTAGGTGTGGTTAATAGAGCATAGCCATTAGACTTAAGCACCCTTTGTTCCAAGACCATGTCTACAACTCCCTTCCTCTTTGACTTTTAAGATAATATTTAAGCTCTTCAAATTTTAATTGTTGATCTGGAACATTTTAATAATTATCAATACTCATCTCACGGGTTTGTCTTGAATTAAATGAAATAGTCCGTGCTATTTTGTTGTTGTTAGTCACTCAGTCATGTCAGACTCTTTGGAACCCCATGGACTGTAGCCTGCCAAGCTCCTCTGTTCTATGGGATTCTCCAGGGAGGAATACTGAAGTGAGTAGCCATTCCCTTCTCCAGGGGATTTTCCTGCCCCAGGTAAAAAACCTAGGTCTCCTGCATTGCAGGCAGATTCTTTACCATCTGAGACACCAGGAAGTCCATGTTAACTACTTAATAAAATGGTAGACTCGTAATAAGCAGTCAATTAATTTTAGCTGTTGTTAGTTTGTCTGTTGATTGGCATAGCAATTCTTTATTCAGTTTTTTTTTTTTTCTGTTTTACTAATGCAGTTAAACCCAGTCTGATTTTTCCCCTAGCATTTGAGTATTTATACAACTGTCTTCTACCTAGTTTTATAAACTTATTTTTCAATATTTCTCTATACCAATTCAAAAGCTCTAATCTAATAGCTCTAGTGGTTACATTATGAAGAAGTCATACATATACACAATTCTTTGCTGCTACTCACATTTTTTTTTAGAATGAAATCTTCCTTTTTTCCCCTTATTTCTCCATAAATTACTTCCTTTACTCCTTCTACTGATATATTGATTTTCTTTCTTGGCACTGCAGCCCATGATCTAGTCATATTATAGGCCCATCTTATAGCAAATAGAAGGTATTAAGTAAATGTTTCATAATCTAGAAAGTGAAAGACAGATGGTTGTTTGTAATCTTAAAGAAATTCCAAAGTATTATGATTTTCTTCAGACAAATGTACTTGAGGATAGGTATGAAGCAATCTTTATTTTCAAACTGGAGTGACAGGTTATAATTGAGTATTGTACACTTTTGTTACCGTATATAGAAAGGAAAGGAACACAGTTTTCTCTACATGTTTTATTAGGACCCCAAAAGGAATATTGAAAGAAATAACATCATTTCTTAAAAATGAAAGGTGTGCTCTTGCTACAAACAGTCACTTAGATAATGTGAATATTTGCTTATCTTTGGCTCAAAATGTTTATTTCACACATGTGTGTTTACTTCTAAAGTGAAAAAAACAAAAAACATATCGTAGCTATTGTTAGCATTGTAATATTGAATGCACCAGTGCCTCCCTTTGTAGAATACTGAATTGGCTATCATTAGTGTCAGATGTTATATACATTGCAATAACACTGTCTATGTAATTGTGATAAATTTTCCACTTCTGATTTGTCAGTTTAACTGATAAAAATAAATTTATGACTACCTGAAAATGACTGATGCTTTTCATCTATTAAGTAATGTCTGCTGGTACAGTGCAAGTTTTTTTTGTTGTTTTTTTTTGTTGTTGTTTTAATGAGTTCTTGAATTCTGTTGAAGTCTGCATGTCCTAATCCTTTGTAAACAGTAAACAGGTGTGACAATTTACAGCAATCCAGTGAGAAGCTCTCTAATCACTCCATCTTGGGACTTTAAAATGTGTTTTATGGGGAAAAGCTATAAATCTATTTTTATATACAGTAACATTTTTGAGCACATTACTTCGGTTTTTAGCTAGTGAAAAATCTTGAAAATGAAAATCTAGAAAGTGAAACTTACCAAATTATTTACCTTTAATCTATAGATAATTTTGTTATCATATTTTGTCTTTCATGCTCAATAATATTACAGTTTCAGATACTGCCTCTAAATCCCAATGTAAGAATTTCTAAAGTATTGTTACAAACATTGCTTTTAATAGATGTGGTCATGCTTGATCTTTTTTAGTATGCTGATTTTATTTCAATTATCAAAAATTCCACTTTATGCGCAGTCTTCATTATGCCCAGGTTAACAGTTCTATGCACTTCATGCTTGCCAGATTCCAGAGCAGTTTTAGAAATGCTCTGTGATAGATTAAAGACAAATATTTGCAAATAATAAATTTTGATACCAAATTATGCATCCATTCAGTGGAATTCTTCATCAAGCTAAAGAGGAACTTTAAAAAGAGTATGAGACAATAAATTAAAATGCACATTTTAATGAGCTATCAACTGGGTAATTTTGGAAAGAAGGTATTTTCTATCACTTCTACATCAAATTTGACTCCAGCAGTGTCTGTCTCTGTCCCTGTTTATAACCAACTTTCATGGCTATAGTTGACATCCTAGATATACTACAGCTTAGATCTTTTAGGGAGCACTTTTCATAGACTTTATCCTGTTTTCTAACAGAATAGAAATAGCATGCATTAAGGCACATGAGCCCACCATTTGTTGCTCAGGGACTGAGGTTTCACTTCAGGTGCATGATTGCCAGGAACTGAAGCTTTTTTAAATCTACCACATCTACTTGGAAAGCAACAGCTCCTACATGAGTGCAATCTTAATATTTTCCCCCTGAAAACAATGTCTCTTAATTCATTATTTTTTAATAGGCATTATACTTTTAAAATGAAGAATTTCTTTTGTGATGGTGAGGACTACAGAACAAACATCACTCTTTGCCTTCTGAAATCATATGACCAGGTCAATAATGTGCTATAATTATTTATTATTTTCTGAGCTAAGGACACAATACTTGAATAAATTAAATTATTTTACCAAGAGATGATAATACAGAGGTGTGTGTGTGTGTGTGTGTGTGAGCATGAACTAAATGTTATAAATCTAAATTTTAGGTGAGATAAAACAATAACTTAAAAATCCAGTTAAATTCTGAGCAAAACTTAGATGTTAACATAAAAATATTGCTGCATTCTTATCAGCATTTGCTCATAGAAGTTTCACTCTCTGGCTATATATATCAGTTAAATATAAAATTATTCCCAAATGAAACTATTTTACCCCTCATAAAATTTTGATAGACCAATGATGGAAACATGGAGGATGACAAGTATTGATTAATATCAAAGAAAGAAGTTTTTTAATCTCTCTTGATAGCAGTCGTTTTATAACCAAAATCCAAGAACTTCTTACTGCATCTGTCTAGTGTTTTGAAGTTTTTAGTGTTTACCTGTTGGGAGAAAGCAATGGCACCCCACTCCAGTACTCTTGCCTGGAAAATCCCATGGACAGAGGAGCCTGGTAGGCTGCAGACCATGGGGTCTTGAAGAGTCGGACATGACTGAGTGACTTCACTTTCACTTTTCCCTTTCATGCATTGGAGAAGGAAATGGCAACCCACTCCAGTGTTCTTGCCTGGAGAATCCCAGGGATGGGGGAGCCTGGTGGGCCGCCGTCTGTAGGGTCGCACAGAGTCGGACACAACTGAAGCGACTTAGCAGCAGCAGTAGCAGTGTTTACCTGTGCTCATGGCACTCAATGCTCACAGCTACCCTTTGAGGAAAGAAACACAATAATCACTAAATATTTAATATATACTGGACAGTTTGGTAGACAGAACCTGACTGGGAGTTGATTACTTCTTCCATGATAGATTTTCGATTTCTCAGCAACATTTGTTTTAAATGTTGATAAAATTTTATAAAAAAATTAAAGTGTATTTCCTTCCTGCTGTCTTTGATCTATATCTTCTCATTCTCGGACAAAATAGAAGCCTCTTTCTCTCTTTTTTTTTTTTTTTTTTTTAAATATTATTAGGAACCCTTGTCCCTTTAAAAAATTTTCCTCCTCTGTTGTTCCCTTCAGACCTTTCTGCTCTTTTAATTCGTATGTTCTTACATCTTTAGTTGCCTTACAGGACTGTTACTGGCTATCTATTACTGTATAACAAAATAATCCTAAAGTTAGTAGCTTTAACCAATAACAATATTTATTTTTGTTCATGAATCAGCAGTTTTATTTTGTTTTTACTCTGGTAATTGTCATTTGGAGTGACTCAGGCTGCATGCCAGAATCATCTGAAGATGGCTTACAGTTTATAGCTAGAATTTTACAGAAGATACTGGCTCTTAGCTGTGATCTTAGCTGTGCTGTTGAATGGAATACTTATATGTAACCTCTTACCATCTGCAAATGTCATTAACATTCAAAATATGATACCAGGATTCCATGACAAGCTTCCAGATAAAAAGATGAACTTTATCACCTCCTATGACATAGCCTTAGAAGTTACATAAAATAATTCTCTCTACATTCTTTGTGTATGTATATTATAAAAGCTGAATCAAGCTGAAGGGATAGAGAAAGTTCTTAAAGATCATGTTCAGTTGGAAAAATTGTTGTGGCCATTTTTGAAGTCACAGAACACTTTTTTTCTCTTTTATTCTGTGAAACCTAGGTATTTCTCTGACTTCCTCTTCTGCATCCCACTACATAAAAAGGCACTCACTCCACCACAGAATAACTTCAGATATGCAGATGACACCACCTTTGTGGCAGAAAATGAAGAGGAACTCAAAAGCCTCTTGATGAAAGTGAAAGTGGAGCGTGAAAAAGTTGGCTTAAAGCTCAACATTCAGAAAACATTCAGTGGAAACAGTGTCAGACTTTATTTTTTTGGGCTCCAAAATCACTGCAGATGGTGACTGCAGCCATGAAATTAAAAGACGCTTACTCCTTGGAAGGAAAGTTATGACCAACCTAGATAGCATATTCAAAAGCAGAGACATTATTTTGCCAACAAATGTTCGTCTAGTCAAGGCTATAGTTTTCCCTGTGGTCATGTATGGATGTGAGATTTGGACTGTGAAGAAGGCTGAGTGCTGAAGAATTGATGCTTTTGAACTGTGGTGTTGGAGAAGACTCTTGAGAGTCCCTTGGACTGCAAGGAGATCCAACCAGTCTATTCTGACGGAGATCAGCCCTGGGATTTCTTTGGAAAGAATGATGCTGAAGCTGAAACTCTAGTACTTTGGCCACCTCATGCAAAGAGTTGGAAAAGACTCTGATTCTGGGAGGGATTGGGGTCAGGAGGAGAAGGGGACGACAGAGGATGAGATGGCTGGATGGCATCACTGACTCGATGGACGTGAGTCTCAGTGAACTCTGGAAGTTGGTGATGGACAGGGAGGCCTGGTGTGCTGCAATTCATGGGGTCACAAAGATTTGGACACGACTGAGTGACTGAACTGAACTGAACTGAACCACCACAGAATGCGCAGCATGAAGCCATTATATCTTCTTTCCAGCCAAAGACTGCATTTACCAGACAACTGTTTATTGCTTTAGACATATCTTACAAAATCATTCTTTGAGCTTCATGCCACCTCACATTAAATGTGCTTCTGCTGTTAGCATTATAATTTATTGTTTTCTTGGCTATTCATCATTAATTGATGGATCCAGAACCTAGTTTCTAATGTTTCTTTCCCAAGCAAATTTTATTATCTCTATGTTAAGCTCTTACTTCATTTTTTATTTTACTTCTTCAGCTCCAAGGAAGAACAAAATGTTTGCTATAGTAACTCACACCCACAAAGTTGCCAAAAACTTGTCACCATCCTGTAATACTAAACTTTTCTTCTGATTCTTTCAGTTTTTAAATGATTCTACATTTGCGTATTGGAGTCTAAGTTATTTTTTTCCCACTGTGGATGCTATTTGTTTCAATAGAAAAATAGTTTTTTTGAGTTCTAGATTTTGGAAATTATTCCATATCTGCTGTTTATTAATCTAGACCAGGAAAATCAACTTTTCTGAACTTTTGTTTCTTCATGTGCAGTAGTTGAAAACAAAAAGTGTTGCTTTGAAGTGTGAGTGAGAACTAGTATATAAAATCCTAGGACCTAGAAGGCATTATTAGAACATTGCTAGTTTCCACTGTGAGATGTTTTTCTTTTTTTTTCTTTTTTGTCTTCCATAGCTATAAAAACCCAGGTGTTACACATCTACTATATCCTATCATGCATATTGTTGTATTCAGATCATATGTTTTCTCTGCTCCTTTTCAAAGCTACCAACCACTGGTGGAGGGAATGCTAGTCTTCTATAGGGTGTATAAATACATGTGTAATCTTCAAATTCAGCATTTATCTCAAGACTGACCTGCTTTCTTTTTTAGAAGCTTTTCTTCTTTATGAGCTATATATATGAGTGGTGTCAGCTCAGTTTAGTTGCTCAGTCATGTCCGACTCTGCGACCCCATGGACTGCAGCACGCCAGGCTTCCCTGCCCATCACCAACTCCAGAAGCTTGCTAAAACTCATGTCCATTGACTTGGTGATGCCATCCAACCATTTCATCCTCTGTCGTCCCCTTCTCCCACTGCCCTCAATCTTTCCCAGCATCAGGGTCTGTTCCAGTGAGTCAGTTCTTTGCATCAGATGGCCAAAGTATCCGAGCTTCAGCTTTAACATTAGTCCTTCCAATACAGGACTGATTTCCTTAAGGATTGACAGGTTTGGTCTTCTTGCAAACTTTTTTCCAAGTCTTCTCCAACACTACAATTCAAAAACATCAGTTCTTCAGGGCTTAGCTTTCTTTATGCTCCAACTCTCATATCCACATATGACTACCGGAAAAACTATGGTTTTGACTAGATGGACCTTTGTTGGCAAAGTGATGCCTCTGATTTTTAATATGCTGTCTAGGTTGGTCATAGCTTTTCTTCCAAGCAGCAAGTGTCTTTTAATTTCATGGCTGTAGTCACTATCTGCAGTGATTTTGGAGCCTAAGAAAATATTCTCTCACTATTTCCATTATTTCACCATCTATTTGCCATGAAGTGATGAGACCAGATGCCGTGATCTTAGTTTTCTGAAGGTTGAGTTTTAAGCCAGCTTTTTCACTCTCCTCTTTCACTATAATCAAGAGCCTCTTCAGTTCCTCTTTGCTTTCTATCATAAGGGTGGTCTCATCTGCATATCTGAGATTATTGATATTTCTCCTGACAATCTTAATTCTAACTTGTGATACATCCAGCTCAGCATTTCACAGGATGTTCTCTGCATATGTTAAATAAGCAGGGTGACAATATACAGCCTTAACATACTCCTTTCCCAATTTCAAAACAGTAATAACTCTTGCTTCTTTTTTTTTTTTTTAATTTACTTTTTTTTTAATTCAAGGATAATTGCTTTACACATTTTTGTTGTTTTCTGTCAAACCTCAACATGAATCAGCCATAGGTATACATATATCGCCTCTCTTTTGAATCTCCCTCCCATCTCCCTCCTCATCCCACCCCTCTAGGTTGATGCAGAGCCCCTCTTTGAGTTTCCTGAACCCTACAACAAATTCCCATTGGCTATCTATTCTACATATGGTACTGTAAGTTTCCATGTTATTCTTTTCATACATCTCACCTTCTCCTCCCCTCTCCCCATGTCCATAAGTCTATTTTTTATGTCTGTTTCTCCATTGCTGCCCTGTAAATAAATTCTTCAGTATCACTTTTTCTAGATTCTGTATATATGCATTAGGATATAGTATTTATCCTTCTCTTTCTGATTTGCTTCACTATGTATAATAGGTTCTAGGTCCATCCACCTCATTAAAACTAACTCAAATGCATTAATTTTTATCTCTGAGTAATATTCCATTGTGTCTATGTACCACAACTTCTTTATCCATTCATCTCTTGAAGAACATCTGGGTTGCTTCCATGTTCTAGCTATTGTAAATAGTGTTGCAATGAAAACTGGGATACATGTGTATTTTTCATTTTTGGTTTCCTCAGGGTATATGCCTAGGAGTGGGTTTGCTGAGTCATATGGTGCTTTTATTCTTAGTTTTTTTAAGGAAACTCCATACTGTCTTCCATAGTGGCTGTAATAATTTACATTCCCACAATAGTGTAAAAGCAGTCCCTTTGCTCTACACCCTTTCCAGCATTTATTCTTTGTAGACTTTTTGGTGATGGACATTCTGACTAGTGTGAGATGATATTTCATTGTAGTTTTGATTTGCATTTCTTTAATAATAAGTGATATTGAGTATCTTTTCATGTGTTTGTTAGTCATCTGTATGACTTGTTTAGAGAAAGGTCTGTTTAGGTATTTTCCCCACTTTTTGACTGGGTTATTTGTTTTTTCTGGTATTGAGTTGTATGAGCTGCTTGTATAATTTGGAAATTAATCCTTTGTCAGTCATTTCATTTGCTACTCCTTTCTCCCACTCTCAGAGTTGTCTATTCACCTTGCTTATAGTTTCCTTTGCTGTGCAAAAGCTTTTAAGTTTAATCAGGTCCCGTTTCTTTACCTTCATTTTTATCTCCATTATTCTATGTGATGGATCACAGAGGATCTTACTTTGCTTTATGTTATTGAATGTTCTGCCTATGTTTTCATCTAAGAGTTTTATAGTTTCTGGTCTTTCATTTAGGTCTTTAATTAATTTTGAATTTATCTTTGTGTATGGTGTTAGGAAGTGTTCTTATTTCATTCTTTTACATGTAGCTGTCCAGTTTTCCCAGCACCATTTATTGACAAGGCTGTCTTTGCCCCATTTTATATTCTTGCCTCCTTTATTAAAAATAAGGTATGCATAGGTGCATGGGTTTATTTTGGGGCTTTCTATCTTGTTCCATTGGTCTATAAACCTATTTTTGTGCCAGTACCATACTACCTTGATGACTGTAGGTTTGTAGTATAATCTGATGTCAGGAAGGTTGATTCCTCCAGCTCTATTTTCCTTTCTCAAGACTGCTTTGGCTATTCAGGGTCTTTTGTGTTTCCATTTGAATTATGAAATTTTTTGATCTAGTTATGTGAAAAATGTCATTGGTAATCTAATAGGGATCACAATAAATCTGTAGACTGCATTTGGTAGTATAATCATTTTTATAATATTGATTCTTCTTACCTAGTAACATGGAATATCTCTCCTATGTTTATGTCATCTTTGATTTCTTTCACTAGTGTCTTATAATTTTCTGTGGACAGTTCTTTTGTCCCCTTAGGTAAGTTTATTCCTAGATATTAATTATTTTTGTTGCAATGGTGAATGGGATTGATTCCTTAATTTGTTGTTCTGATTTTCCATTGTTAGTATATAGAAATACAAGTGATTTCTGTGTATTGATTTTGTATCCTGCAACTTTGTTAAATTCACTGATTAGCTCTAGTAATTTTCTGGTACTATCTTTAGGGTTTCTATGTACAGTATCATGCATTTGAACACAGTGAGAGTTTTACTTCTTATTTTCTGATCTGGATTCCTTTTATTTCTTTTTCATTTCTGATTGTTGTAGTAAGGAATTCCTGAACTATGCTGAATAATAGTGGTGAAAGTGAACACCATTTTCTTTTTTCTGATCTCAGGGGGAACGCTTTTAGTTTTTCACCAATGAGAATAATGTTTTTTGTAGGCTTATCATACATGGTCTTTACTATGTTGAGTTAGCTTCCTACTATTCTCATTTTGTGAAGAGTTTTAATCATAAATGGGTGCTGAATTTTTTCAAAGGATTTTCCTGCATCTATTAATATCAGATTTTTTTAAATCTTTCAAGTTGTTAATATGGTGTATCGCATTGATTGATTTGTGTATATTGAAGAATCCTTGCATCCCTGGAATAAACTCAACTTTATCATGATGTATGAGATTTTTGATGTCTCTCTGAATTTCGTTTGCTAAAATTTTGTTGAGGATTTTTGCATCTATGTTCCTCAGTGATACTGGTCTGTAGTTTTCTTTTTTTGTGTGTTGTTTTTGTCTGGTTTTGGTATCAGGATGATGGTGGCCTTATAAAATGAGTTTGGAAGCATTCCTTTCTCTGCAATTTTTTGAAAGACTTTTAAAAGGGTAGGCATTAGCTGTTTTCTAAATATTTGATAGAATTCTCCTGTGAAGCCATCTGGTCCTGGGCTTTTGCTTTTTGGGAGATATTTTGTCAGAACTTCAATTTCAGTGCTTGAAATTGAGTTGTTCATAATTTCTATTTCTTCCTGGTTCAGACTTGGAAGATTGAACATTTCTAAGACTCTCTCCATTTCTTCTAAGTTGTCCATTTTATTGTCATATAGTTGTTCATAATAGTCTCTTATGATCCTTTGTATTTCTGCATTATCTGTTGTAACCTCACCTTTTTCATTTCTAATTTTGTTGATTTGATTCTTCTTTCTCTTTTTCTTGATGAGTCTATCTAAACATTTGTCAATTTTGTTTATGTTCTCAAAGAACCAGGTTTTAGTTTTACTAATCTTCACTATTGTTTCTTTCAATTCTTTTTCATTTACTTCTGCTTGGATCTTTATGGCTTTTTTTCCTTTTACTAATTTTATTTATTTATTTATTTATTTTATGTTCTACTTTTCCCAGTTAGTTTACATGTAAAGTTAAGTTGTTTATTAATATTTCTCTTGTTTCTTGAGGTAGGATTGCATTGCTAGAAATATCCCTCTGAGAACTGCTTTTGCTTCATCCAATAGGTTTTGAGTTGTCATGTTTTCACTTGTCATTTGTTTCTAGAATTTTTTTCCCCTTTTTATTTTTTTCAGTAACCTATTGGTTATTTAGGAATGTGTTGTTTAATCTCCATGTGTTTGTTTCTTACTTTTTTTTCCCTTGTAATTGATATCTAGTCTCATAGTGTTGTGGTCGGAGAAGCTGCTTGATACAATTTCAATTTTATTAAATTTACTGGCTTGATTTGTGACCCAAGATGTGGTTTGATTTGTGACTCAGGATGTGGTGTATGCTGGAGAATGTCCCATGAGCACTTGAGAAGAAGGTATATTCTTTTGCATTTGGTTGGAATGTCCTGAAGAAATCAATGAGATCCATTTCATCTAATGTATCATTTAAGACATGTTTCCTTACTAGTTTTGTTTTGATGATCTGCCCATTGGTGTGAGTGGGGTGTTAAAGTCCTACTATTATTGTGTTACTGTCAATTTCTCCTTTTATGTATGTTACTGCTTTTCTTATATATTGAGGTTCTCCTATGTTGGGTGCCTAAATATTTACAATTGCTATGTTTTCCTCTTGGATTGATCCGATCATCATTATGTAGTGTCTTTCCTTATCTCTTGTAATTTTCTTTATTTTAGGTCTATTTTGTATGACATGAGGGTTGCTACTTCTGCCTTCTTCTGCTTTCTGTTTGCATGGATTGTATTCTCCCATCCTCTCACTTTCAGTATATATGTGTCTTTAGGTCTGATATGGATTTCTTGTAGATAGCATATATATGGGTCTTGTTTTTGTATTCATTCAGCCAGTCTGTGTCTTTTGATTGGAGCATTTAATCCATTTATATTTAAAATAATTATTGAAATATATGTTCTTATTTCCAGTTTTTTAATTGTTTGGGGTTGACTTTTAGATCTCTTTTCTTCTCCTCTATTTCTTGACTATATAAGTCCCTTTACATTTCTTGTAAAGCTGGTTTGATGGTACTGAATTCTCTTAACTTTTGCTTGTCTGAAAAGCTTTTTATTTCTCCATCAGTTTTGAATAAGATCCTTGCTGGATACAGTGATCTTGGCTGTAGGTTTTTCCCTTCCAGTACTTTAACTATAGTCTGCCATTTCCTTCTGCCCTGCAGAGTATCTACTGAAAGATCAGCTGTTAAACATATGGGGTTTCCCCTGGATGTTAATTGTTGCTTTTCCTTTGCTGCTTTTAATATCTTTTTTGTTGTGTTTATTCTTTGTTTGATTAATATGTGTCTTGGCATGTTTCTCCTTGGGTTTATCCTGTGCCTCGTTGTGACTCTTGGACTTGATTGACTGTTTTCTTTTCCACTTTGGAGAAATTTTCAATTCTATACTCTCTTCAAAAATGTTCTCAGACCCTTTAATTTTCTCTTCTTCTTCTGGGATCCCTATAACTTGTATGTGCTGCATTTGATATTGTCCCAGAGGTCTCTGAGGCTATCCCCAGTTTTTTTCATTCTTTTTATTTTATTCTGCTCTTCAGAAGTTATTTCCATCATATCATCTTCCAGCTCACTGATTCATTCTTCAGCTTCAGGTAACATTTTAGTGATTCCTTCTAGAATATTTTAATTTCAAGAATTGTGTTGTTTGTCACTGTATGTTTATTCTTTAATTCTTCTAGGTCTTTGTTAATTGATTCTTGCATTTTCCCCATTTTGTTTTGAATGCTTGATCATCTTTAATATTATTATTCTAAATTCTTTTTCAGGTAGTTTGCCTATTTCTTCTTCATTTATTTGAACTTCTGTGTTTCTAATTTGTTCTTTTATTTCTGTAGTATTTATCTGCCTTTTCATTATTATTTTTTTAACTTATTGTGTTTGAGGTCTCCTTTTCCCAGACTTCAATGTTGAATTCTTTCTTCCTTTTGGTTTCTGCCCTCCTAAGTTCAGTCCAGTGGTTTGTGTAAGCTTCGAATAGAGTGAGATTTGTGCTGAGTGGTTTCTGCCCTCCTAAGTTCAGTCCAGTGGTTTGTGTAAGCTTCGTATACAGTGAGATTTGTGCTGAGTTTTTGTTTGTTTTTCCTCTGATGGGCAAGGCTGAGTGAGGCGTTAATCATGTTTGCAGATGATTGGGTTTGTATTTTTGTTTTGTTTGGTGTTTAAATGAAGCCTCATGCACAAGGTGCCACTGGTGATTGGGTGATGCCAGGTCTTGCATTCAGGTGATTTCCTTTTTGTGAGTTCTCACTATTTAATACTCCCTAGGGTTCACCATCTCTAGGATCTTGGAGTCAGTGCTCCCACTCCAAAGGCTCAGGACTTGATCTCTGGTCAGGAATGAAGATTTCACAAGTGGTTTGTTATGACCTTAAGTGAGATTTAAAAAATACCCAAAAATGGGAAACCAAAGAGGTACCCCAAATGGCAGTTACAAAATCAGGCAAATGATAATTAAAATAATGGAATATACACATATACATATACACCTATAGGCAAAGTCAAAACAGTCCAACAAAAATAAAGTACAGTAGATTGACCTGGCAAACTAAAGGAAATCAAAAGTTATATTTACTAGTTTAAAAAAAAATCCTACCTAAAGCACAAACTGGAAAACAAAACTGAAGCAAGGTGCCAAGTGGGGCATAGAATAATGAAAACAAAACTAACAAATATGTTGAGATAAAAGGAAAGAAAGAATAGATATGCAAAGTTAAATAAAGGTAGGTTAAGAAGACTTATATACATTAATAATTAACTGCAAGGAGAAAAGAATAGTAGGAAAGACAAATTAAGGACTAAGTGTAAAAAAAAAAAAAGAAAAAAGGTCTAAAAAATTAAAAATTAAAATTATAAAAAAGAGAAAAGAAAAAAGGAGGAAAAGAATGGGGAAAAAAAGAAGAAGAAACAAAAGAATAAAAAAAAAAAAGGAAAACTCCACAGAACTGTAAAAGCCCAACATAGATGCAGAGGTATATAACAACTGCAAAATATGTGACTGAGAGGAAAAAATTGAAAAAAAGCTCAAAAGCTTAATTCAATTTCATAATGCCAATAAAATCAACAACTACAATGAGGGGTGGTGGTCGTGGAAAGAGTGAAAAAAAAAATCCAAAAGAATCTACAAAACAAGTCAAAACAAAGAATAATAAATGTTTTTCTTGGGTCACTGCTGTCAGAGTCTTTTCCCTCGCTGGTTGTCACAGTCCACCACACCTCCCTAGGAGGCCCTCCAACACTGTGCTGAACTCTGGACCTGCTGTGGGGGAAGCTCAGATTCTAATCTGGTCCTACTCCTGTGTGTTCTTGTCTCCAGTATCCACAGCTATCAGAGCTAGTGTGTTTTCTTTTGTGGGAGCTCTCAGTGTCCTTTTATATTCCATAGACACAGAGTCTGCCTAGTTGATCATGTGGATTTAATCTGCAGCTTATACAGCAGGTGGGAAGGTTTTGGGTCTTCTTCCTTAGCCACACTGCCCCTGTATTTCAATTGTGATTTTATTTATACCTCTACATATTGGTTGTCCACTGGAGTTTACTCCTGAGGTTTCCCTGGAGGGCTTGGGTTTGCCCCTGTGAGGGCCAGGTGTGGAGGTAGTGCAGCTGCTTGGGTTGCAGGGTTTCTGGCAGTCTGATTCTCAGGGGAGTTGGCTGCTTAAGGTGGCAGGAAATGTAGAGCTCTAGAAGTGTATGGTAACTAGTATTGGCCAATACACTCCAGTATTCTTGCCTGGAGAACCTCCCTGAAAGAGAAGCCTGGAAGGCCACAGCTTACAGGCTCTCAAAGAGTTGAAAATGACTGAAGTGGCCCTGCATGCATAGATGCAAGAGTTTTTTTTGTCTGTGGCAATTCTGTCCCAGTGAGAGTTGAGCACGAAGGTGGCACAGCTACTTGGCTTGTGGGGATGCTAATGGGGCCAAGTGTGCAGGGACACGGACTGCCTCCACCACAGGAGTTATGGCCCTATCAGAGTCTTTTTTTAAGGCTCTTGTAGCTGGCGATCAGAAGGCTTCTTTGGCCAGTCTTTGTAGCTCTGACCATTCAGGCACTTAGAGGAATCCCTTGCCTGGGGTCTCTCTCTGTTGTTTGGCACATCAGGCACATAGAGGGGTCCCCTGGCTGGGGTCTACTCTGTAGTTCAGTGCCTCAGGTGTGTGATGGGTCAGCCTCTCTATTGTTTCAGCTGCTGATGCTGGTTGGTGGGGAGAGAAAAGTTATGGTGATGGCTCCACCCCCTACATGTGACTCAGCAGCATTACCTTGCTTCCATGGCTGCCCTGCTTTCCTCCACAGGCATTTCCCATCATAATCTCCTCCCTCACATCCCCTCAATCTGTTTCTCCACAGTCAACAGCAATTCTTGCCCTGAGATTGCTCCATGATCCCTAAACTCCAGCTCCCAGCTGCTGCATCTTCCAGGGGACCTGCATCCCTGTCCAGGGTATTTATGGCTGCAGCAAGGACTGTCTGATTCTCATTCCATTTAGGTTGCCACTGATCAGTTGTTTCACTCTTAGCCTTAAATGTTTCTCCTCTGACTCATACAGTTGCCCCAGTCTGGAGCTTGGATCCCTGCTTCAGTTCCCCAACCTGCTGAGGACAGTTCCAATCCTACTAATACTCTAATACTTCTTTTTTTTTTCCCCCTCCTAGTTCCTTCATCCTACCGAGTTTTGCATGGTCCTATTCATTCATTTCCGCTGGTCAAGTACTCCTGTTCCCTCTCAGATGGTGCTCTCCAGGCACTTCGGTGTCTGAAGGTATATTCCTCATGTAACCACGGAGAGAAATGTACTTCACATCCGCATACTTCTCCACCATCTTGTTCCCCCTCAAGAGTAAATTCTTAAGTCAGTTTTTGGTCCTCCCAATATCCTGTGAGGATGGTGGAAGAAAATGACAGTAATGAACTTCAACTGTCTTTTGTTGATCCTCTGCCCTAACTCTTGCTTCTTAGTCTGCATACAGATTTCTCAGGAGGCAGGTAAGGTGGTTTGGATTTCCCATGCCTTTAAGGATTTTCTATAGTCTTGTGACCCACACAGTCAAAGGCTATGGCATAGTCAATAAAGCAGTAGTATATGTTTTACAGGAACTCTTTTGCTTTTTGTATGATTGAACAGATGTTGGAAACCTGATCTCTGATTGGTCTTCCTTTTCTACATCCAGCTTGAACATCTGGAAGTTCTCCATTCACATACCTTTGAATCCTAGCTTGGAGAATTTTGAGCATTATTTTGTTAGCTTCTGGAATGAGTGCAATTATGATGTAGTTTTAACATCCCTTGGTGTTGCCTTCTTTGGGATTGGAATGAAAATTGATCTTTTCCAGTCCTGTGGCCACTGCTGAGTTTTTAAAATTTGCTGGTGTATTCAGTGCAGCACTTTCACAGCATCATTTTTAGGACTTGAAATAGCTCAGCTGGAATTCCATCACCTCCACTAACTTTGTTCATAGTGATGCTTCCTAAGGCTCACTTGACTTCAGACTCCAGGATGTCTGGCTCTAAGTGAGTGATCACCCCATCGTGTTTATCTGGGTCATTAAGATCTTTTTTGTATAGTTCTTCTGTGTATTCTTGTCACCTCTTCTTAATATCTTGTGCTTCTGTTACGTCCATAACGTTTCAGTCTTTATTTGGCCATCTTTGCATGAAATGTTCCCTTGGTATCACCAACTTTCTTGAAGAGATCTTTATTATTTACCATTCTACTGTTTTTCTCTATTGCTTTGCATTGATCACTGAGGAAGGCTTTCTTATCTCTCCTTGCTCTTCTTTGGAACTCTGATTTCAAATGGGTATAGCTTTCCTTTTCTCCAATGCCTTTATCTTCTCTTCTTTTCTGAGCTATTGTTAAGGCCTCTTCAGACAACTATTTTGCCTTTTTGCATTTCTTTTTCTTTGGGATGGTCTTGATCACTTTCTCCCGTACAATGTGACAAACCTCTGTCCATAATTCTTCAAGCACTCTGTCTATCATATCTAATCCCTTGAATCTATGTGTCACTTCTTTTGTATAATTGTAAGGGATTTGAGTTAGGTCATACCTGAATGACCCAAGTAGGTTTTCCCTACTTTCTTCAATTTAATTCTGAATTTGGCAAAAAGGAGTTCATGATCTGAGCCACAGTTAGCTCCCAGTCTTATTTTTGTTGACTGTATAGAGCTTCTCCATCTTCGGCTGAAAAGAATAGAATCAATCTGATTTTGTTATTGACCATCTAGTGATGTCCATGTGTATAGTCTGCTTTTGTGTTGTTGGAAGATGGTGTTTGCTATGACCAGTGCATTCTCTTGGCAAAACTCTGTTAGCCTTTGCCCTGCTTCATTTTGTACTCCAAAGCCAAACTTGCCTGTTACTCTAGGTATCTCTTGACTTCCTACATTTACATGCCAGTCGTCTATGAAGAAAATGATTTTTAAAATTTTTAATTCCAGGATGTCTTATAGGTCTTCATAGAACTGTTCAACTTCAGTGTCTTTGCCACAAGTGGTTGGAGCATAGACTTGGATTACTGTTACATTGAATGGTTTGCCTTGGAAATTAACAGAGAGCATTCTGTCATTTTTGAGATTACACATAAGTACTGCATTTTGGACTCATTTATTGACTATGATGGCTACTCCATTTCTCTAATGGAGTAGATATAATATAGTAATAGTAGCCCACAGTAGTAGATATAAAGGTCATCTGAATTAAATTTTCGCATTCAAGTCTATGTTAATTCACTGATTTCTAAAATGTCAATGTTCACTCTTACCTTCTCCTGTTTGACCACTTCCATTTTACCTTGATTCGTGGACCTAACATTCCTGGTTCCTAGGCAATATTGTTTTTACAGCATTGGACTTCACTTCCATCACCAGTCACATCTACACATGGGTATTGTTTTTGCTTTGACCCCTTCTCTTCAATCTTTCTGAAGTTATTTCTCCACTGATCTCCAGTAGCCTATTGGTCACCTACTGATCTAGGAATTCATCTTTTGGTGTCTTTTTTTTTTTTTTTTTTTTTTGTCTTTCATACTGTTCATGAGGTTCTCAAGGCAAGAATACTGAAGTGGTTTGACATTCCCTTCTCCATTGGACCATGTTTTGTCAGAACTCTCCACCATGACCAATATGTAATTCATGATCAACAAAGTGTTATTCAAAACAATTCAAGGCATATTATTCAAAAATCTCATTAAAATTCTTGAGTTTGTAGGATGTGCTTTAAGTAAAAATGTGTTCTGCAAACTTTCTCATAAGAATGTGTTTCTGGAATTTTAATGATAGCATGTGTTCTTCTTAAGTATGGAAATATAATTTGTAAAATATTTATACATTATCTCTTTTGTGATAATCATAGCATGCTGCCTTTCAAAAGAAAACGTGGATCTTACAAATATAATTGTATTCTTTTAGGGTGGTTATGTTTACTACACCTAAATTATATCCAGCTTTGAAAAAGAAAAAAAAAGAAAAAGGAAAATTGTATTCCAGGTCCAGATTAGCACTCTACTTCTTTTAAGTATCATCCAAATCTGGGATTTTATTTTTGAGCAAAAATTAACCAAAAACATATTGCAGCATGTCGCACAATTGCATTCAATAAGCATGGGATTTGGCAACACAATTTTAGATTGCATATAAACAATATGCTATTTATTTTATAATTAATGTGAAGACTAAGTACACTGTAAATAAATAATACATTCAACTCCTCTCTGTAGAAAAAAAAATAATTTTATTATTTGATGATAGTTCTTAGAATTTATTCTCTTAACAGTTTTTTATATAATGTACAGCAATATAATCCCATGGAGGGAGGAGCTTGGTAGGCTACAGTCCATGGGGTCGCAAAGAGTCGGACATGACTCAGTGACTTGACTAATTCACATCAATATAAACTATATTCATCATGTTGTAAGAGGAGCCTGGAAGGCTAGAGTCCATGGGGACTCAGGGAGTTGGACACAACTGAGCAACTAAACACAGTCCACAGCACTTTATATCCCTAGCATTTATTTATCATATGACTGGGACTTTGTAACATTTTACCACCTTCACCCAATGCCCCCTCCCACCTCTCCTCACCCACATCAGTAACTACAAGTCTGCTCACTTTTTCTATGAGTTTGTTTCTTTAGGAAACATATTTGACTTACAACAAGGTTAGTTAGTTCCTGTCACATAGTATTGATTCAGCATGTCTGTAGATTTCAGAATGTTTACTATGGTAAACATTTTTTTGGGCTCCAAAATCACTGCAGATGGTGATTGGAGCCATGAAATTAAGATGCTTACTCCTTGTATGGAAAGTTATGACCAACCTAGATACCATATTAAAAAGCAGAGACATTACTTTGCCAATAAAGGTCCATCTAGTCAAGGCTATGGTTTTTCCAGTGGTCATGTATGGATGTTACAGTTGGACTGTGAAGAAAGCTGAGCACCAAAGAATTGATGCGTTTGAACTATGGTGTTGGAGAAGACTCTTGAGAGTCCCTTGGACTGCAAGGAGATCCAACCAGTCCATTCTGAAGGAGATCAGCCCTGGGTGTTCTTTGGAAGGACTGATTCTAAAGCTGAAACTCCAATACTTTGGCAACCTCATGTGAAGTGTTGACTCATTGGAAAAGACTCTGATGTTGGGAGGGATTGGGAGCAGGAGAAGGGGACGACAGAGGTTGAGGTGGCTGAATGGCATCGCCGACTCGATGGACATGAGTTTGGGTGAACTTCAGGAGTTGGTGATGGACAGAAAGGCCTGGCGTGCTGAAATTCATGGGGTCACAAAGAGTCGGACATGACTGAGTGACTGAACTGAACTGAACTATGGTAAATCTGGTTATCATCTGTCACCAAACAAAAATGCTGCATAGACTCTATTCCCTGCACTGTATAATTTACTCATTTATTTGAAAGTTAAAATTACTACCTCTTAATCTCCTTTATCTATTTCTCTCCTTCTTCTATCCTCCTTCCCTCAGGTAAACACTCATTTGTTCTCTGTACCTATAACTGTTTCTTTATTGTTGTATTTTCTCATTTGTTTCGATATTTTTTAGATTCTACATATTAGTAAAATCAGACAGTATTTGTCTTTCTCTGTTTGGCTTATTTCATTTAACATATACATTCTAGGTCCAACTCTGTTGTTGTAAATACCAAAATGTCACTCTTTTTATGGTTCAGTAGCATTCCATAGTGGCATGTAGATAAATACATGTATTTATACATGTATTAATAAAGAAGATGTGCTGTATATATATATACAGCACATCTTCTTTATTAATATGTTGATAGACATTTAAGTTGCTTCCAAATATTGGCTATTGTAAATTATGGTGCTATGAACTTTGGGTACATGTGTGTTTTCTTATCAGTGTTTTTACTTTCTTCAGATAGATACCAAAGAGTGAAATAGCTGGATAATATAGTAGTCCCATTTTTTTTTTTTTTTTTGAGGGATCTCAGTACTGTTTTCCATGTTGGCTGCATCAATATACATTTCCACCAACAGTGTATAAGAATTCCCTTTTCTCCATATCTGGTATCTTTTTGGATAATAGCCATCCTGACAGATGTGAGGTCAAATCTTATTTTGGTTGTAATTAGAAAATCCTTAATGATTAGTGGCATTTAATGATTAGTGGGCACAATCGAGGACAGAAATGGTATGGAACTAACGAAAGAAGAGGTGGCAAAATATATATGGAAGAACTATACAAAAAAGATCTTCATGACCCAGATTACCATGATGGTGTGATCACTCACCTAGAGCCAGACATCCTGGAATGCAAAGTCAGGTGGGCTTTAGAAAACATCACTACAAACAAAGCTAGTGGAGGTGATGGAATTCCATTTGAGCTATTTCAAGTCCTAAAATATGATGCTATTAAAGTGCTGCAGTCAATATGCCAGCAATTTTGGAAAACTCAGCACTAGCCACAAAACTGGAAAAGGTAAGTTTGCATTCCAATCCCCAAAAAAGGCAATGTCAAAGAATATTCCAACTAGCACACAACTGGACTCATCTCACATACTAGCAAATTGTGCTCAAAATTCTCCAAGTAAGGCTTCAACAGTACGTGTACTGTGAACTTCCAAATGTTCAAACTGGATTTAAGAAAGGTAGAGGAACCAGACATCAAATCGCCAACATCCTCTGGATCATCAAAAAGGCCAGAGAGTTCCAGAAAAACGTTTAATTCTGCTTTTTGATTACGCTAAAGTCTTTGACTATGTGGATCACAACAATCTGTAGAAAATTCTTCAAGAGATGGGAGCACCAGACCACTTTACCTGCCTTCTGAGGAATCTGTATGCAGGTCAAGAAGCAAAGGTTAGAGCTGGACATGAAACAGACTGGTTCCAATTTGGGAATGGAGTATGCCAAGGCTGTATACTGTCACCCTGCTTATTTAACTTATATGCAGAGTACATCATGTGAAATGTGGAGCTGGATGAAGCACAAGCTGGAATCAAATTGTCAGGAGATATATCAATAACCTCAGATACGCTGATGGCACCACCCTTATGGCAGAAAGCAAAGAAAAATTAAAGAGCCTCTTGATGAAAGTAAAAGGGGAAAGTGAAAAAGTTGCCTAAAACTCAACATTCAGAAATCTAAGATTATGGAATTCATTCTCATCACTTCATGGCAAATAGATGGGGAAAAAAAGGAAACAGTGACAGACTTTATTTTTGGGGCTCCAAAATCACTGCAGATGATAACTATAGCTATGAAATTAAAACACTCTTGCTTCTTGGAAGAAAAGCTTGTGACCAACCTAGACAGTATATTAAAAAGCAGAGACATTGCTTTGCCAACAAAGGTTCGTCTAGTCAAAGCTATGGTTTTTCCAGTAGTCATGTATGGATGTGAGAGTTGGGCTATAAAGAAAGCTGAGTGCTGAAGAATTGATTCTTTTGAAGTAGGGTGTTGGAGAAGACTCTTGAGAGTCCCTTGGACTTCAAGGAGATCCCACCAGTCCATTCTAAAGGAAATCATTCCTGAATATTCATTGGAAGGACTGATGGTGAAGCTGGAACCAATACTTTGGCCACCTGATGTGAAGTGACTCATTTGAAAAGACCTTGATGCTGAGAAAGATTTAAGGTAGGAGGTGAAGGGAACGACGAGGGATGAGATTTGGTTGGATGGCATTACCAACTCAAATGACATGAATTTAAGTAACCTCCCAGAGTTGGTGATGGACAGGGAAGCCTGGGGTGCTACAGTCCATGGTGCTGCAAAGTGTTGGACACAACTGAATGACTGAACTGAACTGAACAATTTTCCTTCTTGACAGCATACTTTGTACTTCTAACATTCCTGTGGGTGATATTCCAAATACTATTAATAGAGTTTTGTGATTCACTCTCTTTGATTGCTTTGCAATTTTGAATGGTTTGTGTGTCTCTGGATTAGCAAACAAAATTTTAACCAAAAAATGGTTTTAATATTTAAAGGAATTTAGCTTTTAATGCAAACAAATATTAGAATGTGCTTGGAGATTAAATAGTTTGCATCAAAACATCAAGCTTTAACATTTTTAAAGTCAATCTAATACTTTAAATTTATGTATATTAAATAGTAGTAAAATGTTAGCTATTAATTTTATTTACTTGATCTTGGGTACTATAGTAACTATATTTTATCAACTATTTACATGTAATTCTCAAAGCATTGCTACATTATAGTCCCCATCATGCCTCCTGTTACATCTGTTAGAGAAACAGAGAACTCAGACAACTTTTATGAGTTTAAAAATGTCTCAGAAGCGAAGCTAGCTATTGGGAGATGTAAGGGTTTTAAAGATTAATGATACTAGTGATTTTTCTCCTTTGTGCTTAGTGGAGATAGCATTTAAGCCTCTGCATAGACCCTTCTGTTGCTTATCACTGATTTTTAAAACAGGTACACTTAAGGGAAGATGGTATCATCACAAAGTCATCTATAAACACCCATTTCCTGAGAAAGTTTTATTATTCATCCAGTCTCTAATACATATCATTTTAAAAATCCACAAGCAAAATTTTAATGTCACATGGAAGAAGCTTGTGCATTTTTCTTTGATAGAATTTTAAGTCAGTGCAATCTGGCAATTTCTAAACTTAGGCTAAAGCTAGAGATTTAATATCTTTCAAAATGTACTTACATCATTTCCTTAACAGATGCTTGGCAAAAGAGATGGCTATGTATAGCTGAGTAAGAAAGTTCTTTAAGGATAGTGAGCAATTTGTTGAAGTTTGAATTCCTCAGAATTATTTCAAATATTTTTTTCTTCTTATGTTTAATTGTGTTCACAAGTATTAAGGAAAAACATGCTTCCACTTGAGAAATAAAAAGCCAATATTTTAAAGAAATAAAAAATAAGAAGAATTATTTTAAAAGGAAGAATAACATTCTAATTTCCCAGGAAGGACATGTGACTGTTAATTTGGAAAGGAGTGTATTTTTCATACTTTGATCTTTTAATCCAATTTTTCTTAGATTCACTGACCTAAAATATTTTATGACAATATCTACAAGGATACACTTGTTCTTAAGTGTTTTGAAAAGTAAAGTGGAAAATTATATATGCCTATAATATTTACAGTTATTAGACATATTTTAGGCATATTTTCACATTTTGTGAGGAAAAATTACACTGAAATAAAAAGCTATTAGATTTTCTATGTCTTAAATTATTATTATTTCAATACAGCTTAATACCATGTATTATATTTTTATACTATTTTAATACATTTTAATACAATTTAGTTGAGTGAGCAAAAGATTTTTGGTACCTATTGCTTTCAATATCATGAATAATGGAGTTCATTGACCTACATAATTTGAATATAATATTAGTGTTGGCAGATTTAGTAAATAAAAATAGAAAAGTAAAGTTAAATTTGAATTTTAGATAGACAATATATTTTCATAGAGTGAATATCACATTCTTACTCTGAAAATAATTATCTGAAGTGTAAATCTAATGGCACACATATATGTGTGTGTGTTTGTGTGTGCTCAGTCACTCAGTCATGACCAACTCTGAAACCCCATGGACTATAGGGGGACCCCAATCTTGCCAGTTTCCTCTTCATGGGGATTCTCCAGGCAAGAAAATTGACATGGATTTCAATACCCCCTCCAGGGGATCTTCCTAACCCAGGGATCAAACCCAGGTCTCCCACATTGTGAGCAGATGCTTTACCATCTGAGCCACAAGGGAAGTCCATATATATATATATGAATGAAAGAGGCCACTTAAGAGTAAATATTAAAAAAAAAAAAAATCTAAGCTCATGCTATCCAGCTGCAATACTGAATGGCAAGTAGAAGGGGAAAGGGTGAAATTAGTGACAGTAGAGCCTCTTTTAGGGCTTCAAAATCACTGTGGAGTGTGACTGCAGCCATGAAATCAGAAGATGATTGCTTCTTGGCAGGAAAGCAATGATAAACCTAGACAGTATGTTGAAAAGCAGAGCCATTACTCTGCCGACAAAGGCCCATATAGCCAGGGCTATGGTCTTCCCGGTGGTCATGAAGGGTTGTGAAAGCTGGACCACAAAGAAGGCAGAATGCCAAAGAATTGATGCCTTCAAACTGTGGTGCTGAAGAAGATGCCTGAAAATCCCTTGGTCAGCAAAGACATCAAAACAGTCAATGTTAAGGGAGATCAACCCTGAATATTCACTGGAAGGACTAATGCTGTAGCTGAAGCTCCAGTATTATGGTCATTTGATGTGAACAGATGACTCTGTGGAAAAGTCCCTGATCCTGGGAAAGATTGAGGGCAGAAGGAGAAGAGGGTTTCAGAGGGTGAGATGGCTGGACGCCCTCACCGATGCAATGAATATGAACCTGGGCAATCCCGGGGAGATGTTGAGGGACAGGGAGGCCTGCTGTGCTACAGTCCATGGGGTCAAAAAGAGTCAGACATGACTGGGTAATTGGGTGACTGGACAACAACCATCTCTCTCTCTCTTTCTCTCCACACACACACACACACACACACACTATCTGGATGAGATGGTTGGATAGCATCACTTTCAATGGACATGAAATTGGGTGAACTCCAGGAGATGGTGAGTGACAGGAAGGCCTGGCGTGCTGCAGTCAATGAGGTTGGAAAGAGTCAGAAATGACTTAGTGACTGAACAACTACCTGGCACCCTAGAAGATAATCTGATTTTTTATTTTGTTTCTTCTTTTTCAGAGAAAAACAAATTTGATCATAGAAGTAAAGAGAGGTATCCATGATTAATCGTATAGCTTTGTGTCTCCAAATAAAGCACAGATATTCAATATCAAATATATTAAAATACTAAAATATCCCTGATGCCATGTCATGAATAGTCCTATTGCTTTAACAGCTGTGAATGACATTAAAGATGAGCTGCAGGGATCTGGATGAGGCATTTTTGTAAGGAAGAAATGTGGTTTGTTTTCCTTGCAACTTGACAAGCACTGAGAACACTGAAAGTGTTCTTTTGAAAATCTCCCTCTCCAGTGTTCCAGTGGGGATTACTCTACATTGTAGTGGTGATAGTTTAGTTGCAAAGGTGTGTCTGACTCTTTGCAACCCCATGGACTGTAGCCCACCAGGCTCCTGTGTCCATAGGGTTTTCCAGGCAAGAATACTGGAGTGGGTTGCCATTTCCTTCTCCAGGGGATCTTCCAGAACCAGGGATTGAAACCACAGCTCCTGCATCTCCTGCATTGCAAGAGGATTCTTTACCACTGAACCACTGGAGAAACCCCTACTCTACATTGTAATCATGTGTATATGGATGTGTATGTTTTCTCTTGTTCTTTTCAGAATTTAAGAGGGACTGGAATATAAGGGAGTTAAACAAAGAATGATGGTTACATTCATCTTTTCAAAAGCAAAATCAGATAAGGCATCAGGAAAATAAATGACCTTAAAAACCTGTAAATCATGCTATGTCACTCTTAGACTTCTTCCTTAGTGCACAGAAACTTCCTGAACTAAATCCATTAGCTAGCCCAGTTGGGTGGTTAACTAAGGTAGGACCTCGAATTATAAATAGAAAAACTTCCCTCATTCTTGCCCAAGAAAGCCATTTTGTTCTTTCCCTTTGAAAGTCCCTTAACTCAGCAGTAAAGTATAGGGTTATTGCAGGCATCAAGCTAGGGAGTAGGGCACAAGCCCCAGGTCCACTTTTACTAGCTCTCTGAGTTAGGTGACTTTCAGAGGGGAAGAACAAAGAGGTGGGGATTAACCATCATTTTATGACATTTCTTAATTGTAGTTCCTGGAGTCAGAATGTCTCTGGTTTAAGAGTCTCTGGAAAACTGGCCCATGGCTAAAGATGTGGGAGTTTATCTTGCCCAGGAGAAGCAATCTGAGTTTGAATATTAATCATGGTATCTATAGTAGCAAGTTTATCCCACTGACTCTGGTTAATTAGTGTTCAGTAGAGGATAGAGGGCAGAGGGAAAAGAAAGCTTTGGATAGTGAGATTAATCATAAATTTAATAAGGGAACTGGGCTTTAGGGGGAGTTGAGTTCAGGAGGAGAGGAGGTCTCTTCCAAGATTTACTGTTTAAGCTTTTGAAAACACTACTTCCTAGCTGACCCTTATAAGGTTAAAATGTCACAAGCAGACTCAGGTTTTATTAATACTTTCCTCATCCACCTTTATTTCCTCTCTGGTGTAAATTCAACAGAAAGTCACTGAGCTTCTTGCTGGAGACTAGGGGGAGAGGCTTGGGCAAGTATAGGTTCCCAAAGTTCCAGTAATGTGACTTGCTTTCAGGAATAACATTAACAATGTAGGTTTAACAATCCCTTCTAACTTTTAGATATGGTAACTATATAGCTCATGTTGGCATTGCCCATGGCACCTTTCATTAATCTATGCTCAATCCATCAATTTCTATTACTGCATATTTTGTAGCTTATTTTAATTCTGTTTGGACAATTATCCCCACATATTATTATTATTTTCTAATGATAATTTACCCATTTCTTGATCTTTATACATCACTATATATTTTGAAATAACTTAAAGAGTTTCAAAAATATGTAATTTTATGTTACCCAAATTAGTAATTTGTAGAGAACAGAAGTTGTGTTAATTCATGATGTTTGATAAAGTGGAATATTTCTTCATTTGTTCAAATTTATTCATACTTTTATTATAGTTTTTATCATGTGGAGCTTGTATGTTTACATCTGTGCATATTTTTAAACTAGTCATGTGTCAGATAATTTTTGTTACTTTAGGGTATACCTTATTTCTGAATATATTTTATAATTTGTTAGCATTTTTGTAAGGAAATTTCACTGAATGGACTGAATGGTGTATGTTTATTTTGTATCCTCTAATCCAGAGAAATATCAACAACCTCAGATATGCAGATGACACCATTCTTATGGCAGAAAGTGAAGAGGAACTAAAAAGCCTTTTGATGACAGTGAAAGTGGAGACTGAAAAAGTTGGCTTAAAGTTCAACATTCAGAAAACGAAGATCATGGCAACCGGTCCCATCACTTCATGGGAAATAGATAGGGAAACAGTGTCAGATTTTATTTTGGGGGGCTGAAAATCACTGCAGATGGTGACTGCAGCCATGAAATTAAAAGACGCTTACTCCTTGGAAGGAAAGTTATGACAACCTAGATAGCGTATTCAAATTCAAAAGCAGAGACATTACTTTGCCAACAAAGGTCCATCTAGTCAAGGCTATGGTTTTTCCTGTGGTCATGTATGGATGTGAGATTTGAACTGTGAAGAATGCTGAGCGCCGAAGAACTGATGCTTTTGAACTGTGGTGTTGGAGAAGACTCTTGAGAGTCCCTTGGACTGCAAGGAGATCCAACCAGTCCATTCTGAAGGAGATCAGTCCTGGGATTTCTTTGGAAGGAATGATGCTAAAGCTGAAACTTCAGTACTTTGGCCATCTTATGCAAAGAGTTGACTCATTGGTAAAGACTCTGATGCTGGGAGGGACTGGGGTCAGGAGGAGAAGGGGACAACAGAAGATGAGATGGGTGGATGGCATCACTGACTCGATGGACGTGAGTTTGAGTGAACTCCGGGAGTTGGTGATGGTCAGGGAGGCATGGCGTGCTGTGACTCATGGGGTCACAAAGAGTCTGACACAACTGAGCGACTGAACTGAACTGAACTGAATCTTGTTCAACTTACATTAATTGAGTGTTAAATCTGCCCATTCTGTGTATTTTCTTCAGATAAATAATTTAATTTCTCTGCAAATAATTATAACACTAACACATCCCTTACAATTCTTATATTTTATTGTATAGATAGGGAAAATATGTCTGTGTGGGTTGGTCCCTAACTTATTTATGTTTTTACTGCAGCCTAAGACCTGTTTTGTAGAAGGCAATGGCACCCCACTCCTGTGCTCTTGCCTGGAAAATCCCATGGATGGAGGAGCCTGGTAGGGTGCAGTCCATTGGGTCGCTCAGAGTTGAACACAACTGAAGTGACTTAGCAGCAGCAGCAAGACCTGTTTACTAAAAATCTTGTTGGGGTCAAGCAGAAGTTTTCCCATTCCAATTATTTTAGAAACAAGAGGATATGAAAAGGGTAAGTAATAAGCCCCAAATAAGACAGGAAAGTCAACAGTGTAAGTAATCACAATAATATAAATGAACTAAACTCTTCAGCTATCATCATATTGTATTTAAAAAAAAAAAAGAAAGAAAAACCCAAGATATATGCTGTTTATAAGGGACACACTCAAACGATAAAGACCTTGAAAATGTATAAATAAATAAATGGGAAAATATTTGAATAAAGCAATATATATATATATATATATATATATATATATATATATATATATCTGAAATGAGCTGATTATTAGCCACTTAAAATATACCTATCTATAACCTGAGAAATTATATCCAGTGTTTTCAGGCCATTGAAATGTTAGGGCCTTAGAATTATAAAACTCCAAGCCAATATATCTTCAGAGCTCTCTGACCCAAAGGTGCTGGTGAGTGACATCATGGTGCTACTGAGTGACATCACTTAGAAAAGCAAGCCCCCTCTCTAATCCCTCTTTTCTCCAAGAGTTCCCTTACCTTGCATCTCTTCTGTACCTTGGCCTCTTTCCTTAAGCCTCTGTATGGTCTCCTTACTTGAAGGATTTCCTCCTAGGCAGCCCTGCCAAGCACCATCTAATAAAGTTTAGTGAGTGTTACTGCTTCTTGTGGTGTGTCTTTTTCTTCATTTAGTTCCCAGTTTTCTGAAGTCTCTACATATCTCCTGGAGTGAAAGTGCTGGTCTCTCAGTGGTGTCTGACTCTTTGTGATCCCATGAAGTGTAGCCCCCCAGACTCCTCTGTCCATGGAATTCTCCAGGCAAGAATACTGGAGTGGGTAGTCCTTCCGTTCTCTACAGGATCTTCCTGAGCCAGGGATCAAACTTGGGTTTCCCGCATTGCAGGCAGTTTCCTTACCACTTGCAACATCAGGGAAGACATGTGTCAGGAGGATACCCTGGAGAAGGGTACTACATAAAGTATGTTAGGGAGTTGTTGTTTATGAATCAATAAAATAAGATTGGGGAAAGGAAGGGATTGAGCATCTGATATATTAAAATATAACAAACAAGTATATACTTTGGACTGATAGTTTAGATGTTAACAGCTAGAAATCTGTGACTCCCTGCCTTCTTTCATGTGATATAAAGACAAATTGTATTTATTCCTGTTTTATTAGCCTTGTTGTTTGAAGAAATTCAGGCTTGGGATATAGTTGTACTATGTCTTATTTTCAATTTTCACAGGTACATTTGACAACAATTTGGAAATATTTTACAATTGGTTACAACTAAGATATCCTTTAAGCCAGACAATACAATTTGCTGTCTTGTAGCCCATAAAATTCAATATTACATAAATTATATAGTCAAGGAAAACATTTTTAGAAATCTATCCTCTGTAATATTTTATCTAATCCCAACAATCTGTATAAAATACTCTTTTTGGTGACATATATCCAAAGCGTCAGTATTCATGGATGTGTGTCTAAATTTCAATTAAAATGAATGCATATATGCACTTTTGAGTGAGATGTGTACTGAAGGGGAGTTGACTTGTGTAGCTATGCTGCATTTCAATTTATATAAATTTCTGAAAATCAATTGCACTCATTTCACATGCTAGTAAAGTAATGCTCAAAATTCTCTAAGCCAGGGTTAAGCAATAAGTGAACCTTGAACTTCCGGATGTTCAAGCTGGTTTTAGAAAAGGCAGAGGAACCAGAGATCAAGTTGCCAACATCCGCTGGATCCTCAATAAAGCAAAATAGTTCCCCCCCCAAAAATCTATTTTTGCCTTATTGACTATGTCAAAGCCTTTGTCTGTGTGGATCACAATAAACTGTGGAAAATTCTGAAAGAAATGGGAATACCAGACCACTTGACCTGCCTCTTGAGAAAACTATAGGCAGGTCAGGAAGCAACAGTTAGAACTGGACAAGGAACAACAGACTGGTTTAAAATAGGAAAAGGAGTACATCAAGGCTGTATATTGTCACCCTGTTTATTTAACTTATATGTAGAGTACATCATGAGAAATGATGGGCTGGAAGAAACACAATCTGGAATCAAGATTGCCGGGAGAAATATCAATAACCTCAGATATGCAGATGATACCACCCTTAAGCAGAATGTGAAGAGGAACTAAAAAGCCTCTTGATGACAGTGAAAGTGGAGAGTGAAAAAGTTGGCTTAAAGCTCAACATTCAGAAAACGAAGATCATGGGATCTGGTCTCATCACTTCATGGGAAATAGACAGGAAAACAGTAGAAACAGTGTCAGACTTTATTTTTGGGGGCTCCAAAATCACTGCAGATGGTGACTGCAGCCATGAAATTAAAAGACGCTTACTCCTTGGAAGGAAAGTTATGACCAACCTAGATAGCTTATTCAAAAGCAAAGACATTACTTTGCCAACAAAGGTCCATCTAGTCAAGGCTATGGTTTTTTCAGTTGTCATGTATGAATGTGAGAGTTGGACTGTGAAGAAAGCCGAACTCCAAATAATTGATGCTTTTAACTGTGGTGTTGGAGAAGACTCTTGAGAATCCCTTGGACTGCAAGGAGATCCAACCAGTCCATTCTAAAGGAGATCATTCCTGGGTTTTCTTTGGAAGGAATGATGCTAAAGCTGAAACTCCAGTACTTTGGCCACCTCATGAGAAGAGTTGACTCATTGGAAAAGACTCTGATCCTGGAAGGGATTGGGGGAACAAGGAGAAGGGGACGACAGAGGATGAGATGGCTGGATGGCATCACCGATTTGATGGATATGAGTTTAAGTGAACTCCAGGAGTTAGTAATCAATCGACAGGGTGTCCTGGCGTGCTGCAGTTCATGGGGTCACAAAGAGTTGGACATGACTGAGCAACAGAACTGAACTGATGAAAATCCAATAGGATATAAAAGTTGAAAATGTAACTGATACTTGAAAAAATCTATTTTTTTCAAGGATAAAAATGAAAGAAATAACATGGTTGCATGGAAACTAAGATTTTAAAAACACACATTATACACTTAGAGGTAATTTTAAGTATATTCCAATATTTCAAACACATTCATCCTTTAGATTTTTTTTAACTTTATTTTTTATTTTTGATATTTAATCACTACAACTGTGAGAGACAGTCGAGTAGAAGGACATGGGCTGATCATTTCATGTGAGAACGCCAAAATTACAACTCGCTGCTAAACAACAATCGACTGGAGAATGTTGTTGCTGCTGCTAAGTCGCTTCATTTGTATCCGAATCTGTGCGACCCCATGGACTGCAGCCTATCAGGTTCCTCTGTCCATGGGATTTTCCAGGCAAGAGAATGTTGGATCCCACCAAAAAAAGGATGCCCCACACTAAAGGGCAAAGGAGAAGCCCCAATAAGACCATCAGTTCAGTTCAGCTCGGTTCAGATGCTAAATGTGTCCGACTCTTCGCAACCCCATGAATTGCAGCACACCAGGCTTCCCTATCCATCACCAACTCCAGGAGTTCACTCAGATTCACGTCCATTGAGTCAGTGATCCCATCCAGCCATCTCATCCTCTGTCGTCCCCTTCTCCTCCTGCCGCCAAACCCTCCCTGCATGAGGCTTTTCCAATGAGTCAACTCTTCGCATGAGGTGGCCAAAGTACAGGAGTTTCAGCTTCAGCATCATTCCTTCCAAAGAAATCCCAGGGCTGGTCTCCTTCAGAATGGACTGGTTGGATCTCCTTGCAGTCCAAGGGACTCTCAGGAGTCTTCACCTACACCACAGTTCAAAAGCATCAATTTTTCAGCGCTCAGCCTTCTTCACAGTCCAACTCTCACATCCATACATGATGACAAGAAAAACCATAGCCTTGACTAGATGGACCTTTGTTGGCAAAGTAATGTCTCTGCTTTTCAATATGCTATGTAGGTTGGTCGTAACTTTCCTTCCAAGGAGTAAGCGTCTTTTAATTTCATGGCTGCAATCACCATCTGCAGTGATTTTGGAGCCCCCAAAAATAAAGTCAGACACTGTTTCCACTGTTTCCCCATATATTTCCCATGAAGTGATGGGACCAGATGCCATGATCTTCATTTTCTGAATGTTGAGCTTTAAGCCAGCTTTTTCACTCTCCTCTTTGACTTTCATCAAGAGGCTTTTTAGTTCCTCTTCACTTTCTGCCATCAGGGTGTTGTCATCTGCATATCTGAGGTTATTGATGTTCCTTCCAGCAATCTTGATTCCGGCTTGTGTTTCTTCCAGTCCAGCGTTTCTCATGATGTACTTGGCATAGAATTTAAATAAGCAGGGTGACAATACACAGCCTTGATGTACTCCTTTTCCTATTTGGAACCTGTCTGTTGTTCCATGTCCAGTTCTAACTGTTGCTTCCTGACTTGCGTACAGATTTCTCAAGAGGCAGGTCAGGTGGTCTGGTATTCCGATCTCTTTCAGAATTTTCCACAGTTTATTGCTATCCACACAGTCAAAGGCTTTGGCATAGTCAATAAAGCAAAAATAGATGTTTTTCTGGAGCTCTCTTGCCTTTTCCATGATCCAGAGGATATTGGCAATTTGATCTCTGTTTCCTCTGCCTTTTCTAAAACCAGCTTGAACATGAGGAAGTTCACGGTTCACGTATTGCTGAAGCCTGGCTTGGAGAATTTTGAGCATTACTTTACTAGCATGTGAGATGAGTGAAACTGTGCAGTAGTTTGAACATTCTTTGGCATTGCCTTTCTTTGGGATTGGAATGAAAATTGACCTTTTCCAGTCCTGTGGCCACTTCTGAGTTTTCCAAATTTGCTGGCATTTTCAGTGCAGCACTTTCACAGCATCATCTTTCAGGATTTGAAATAGCTCAACTGGAATTCCATCACCTCCACTAGCTTTGTTCATAGTGGTGCTTTCTAAGGCCCACTTGACTTCACATTCCAGGATGTCTGGCTCTAGGTCAGTGATCACACCATTGTGTGATCCTGAAGATCTTTTTTGTACAGTTCTACTGTGTATTCTTGCCACCTCTTCTTAATATCTTCTGCTTCTGTTAAGTCCATACCATTTCTGTCCTTTATCAAGCCCGACTTTGCATGCAATGTTCCCTTGGTATCTCTGATTTTCTTGAAGAGATCCCTAGTGTTTCCCATTCTGTTATTTCCCTCTATTTCTTTGCATTGATCACTGAGGAAGGCTTTCTTATCTCTTCTTGATATTCTTTGGAACTTTGCATTCAGATGCTTATATCTTTCCTTTTCTCCTTTGCTTTTCACTTCTCTTCTTTTCACAGCTATTTGTAAGGCCTCTCCAGATAGCCATTTTGATTTTTTGCATTTCTTTTCCATGGGGATGGTCTTGATCCCTGTCTCCTGTTCAATGTCACGAACCTCATTCCATAGTTCATCAGGCACTCTATCTATCAGATCTAGACCCTTAAATCTATTTCTCACTTCCACTGTATAATCATAAGGGATTTGATTTAGGTCACACCTGAATGGTCTAGTGGTTTTCCCTACTTTCTTCAATTTAAGTCTGAATTTGGTAATAAGGAGTTCATGATCTGAGCCACAGTCAGCTTCTGGTCTTATTTTTGTTGACTGTATAGAGCTTCTCCATCTTTGGCTGCAAAAATTTAATCAATCTGATTTCGGTGATGACCATCTGGTGACGTCCATGTGTATAGTCTTCTCCTGTGTTCTTGGAAGAGGGTGTTTGCTATGACCAGGGCATTTTCTGGCAAAACTGTATTAGTCTTTGCCCTACTTCATTCCGTATTCCAAGGCCAAATGTGCCTGTTACTCCAGGTGTTTCTTGACTTCCTACTTTTGCATTCCAGTCCCCTATAATGAAAAGGACATCTTTTTTGGGTGTTAGTTCTAAAAGGTCTTGTAGGTCTTCATAGAACTGTTCAACTTCAGCTTCTTCAGCATTGCTGGTTGGGGCATAGACTTGGATTACTATGATATTGAATGGTTTGCTTTGGAAACGAACAGAGATCATTCTGTCGTTTTTGAGATTGCATCCTAGTACTGAATTTCAGACTCTTTTGTTGACCATGATGGCTACTCCATTTCTTCTGAGGGATTCCTGCCCGCAGTAGTAGATATAATGGTCATCTGAGTTAAAGTCACCCATTCCAGTCCATTTTAGTTCTCTGATTCCTAGACTGTCTACATTCACTCTTGCCATCTCTTGTTTGACCACTTCCAATTTGCCTTGATTCATGGACCTGACTGCCAGGGTCCAGCCCCAGTGGATCCAGGGAATTCAAAGGGGAGACGACTTCAGCAATCAGGAAACAACAGCTTATTAAATGTTAATTAAAGATATAAAGAGTAATAGAATAAGGATAGCTCAGTGAGAAAATTTAGTAGAGAAAAGAGGCCAGAAGGTGAGTGAAATAACGAAATGGGGAGACCAAGTTTCGGTGAACAAGGCCCGCACTTTATTTTCCAAAATAGTTTTTATACCTTAAGTTATGCACAGAGGATAATGGGGAAAGGGTAGAGTCATGCAGTAAACCAGGCTTTCTTCCTGAAAACTTATCATATGGAAAAGTTTAGGTGATTTTCATCACCTTCTGGCCCAGAGGCCTGTTAACATTTTAAGACCCTTTCTTCAGAAAACTTATTTTTCTCTAAAGGTGATTAGTCAAGCACCACCCTCCAAAAGCATTAGATAAAGTTACATTCCTACAGGGCAATGGTATGGTGGGCTATAACAAGAAAAAAAAAAAATTAACTCAAAGGTCCAAGGTTACAAACATTAAAGCTACTACTTACACCAATTATATTAATCAATACACTGCCAGGGACACAGCAGGTAAGGGATATGGAGACTTAGCAGCAAACATTGGCCCAACAAGTGAAAAACCCTTCACCAATACAATTTCTAATCAATCTTTTAACTGCTCAAAGGAATATGTGTTTAGACAGTTTAGAACATCTCATGCCTCTCACAAGTGGGAGGCTCTAAGCAATCACATGTGGCCGGAAAAACCTATTCAGGCAGGCTAGAGGACTTCCAAAGGAGTTTGTAGGTTGAAACACTATCACACCCAGGAACTTTATTAACTGGAGCTGTAAGTTAACTCTTTTTCAGAGAGAGGTGGTGGGGGACAGTCCCCTGTAAAGTCAGAGGTGTAGGTGCGAGCACAAAGCAGAAAGTAGGCAGACTCTGGTTTTGGGGGTAGATGCTTTCTACCCCCAGTTTCCGAGAATTTCCAGGGAGATTCCTGAGGCTCGATCCTGCCTTTGCGTATGCCGAGCCTCCTTCCTCATGACCTTTGCCATGGGCAGAGTTCCTTACGCTGGCTCCCGGCACCTGACATTCCAGGTTCCTATGCAATGTTGCTTTTTACAGCATCGGACCTTGCCTCTATAACCAGTCACATTCACAGCTGGGTATTGTTTTTGCTTTGGCTACATCCCTTCATTCTTTCTGGAGTTATTTCTCCACTGATCTCCAATAGCATAGTGGGCCCCTACTGACCTGGGGAGTTCCTTTTTAAGTATCCTATCATTTTGCCTTTTCATACTGTTCATGGGGTTCTCAAGGCACGAATACTGAAGTGGTTTGCCATTCCTTTCCTCAGTGGACCACATTCTGTCAGATCTCTCCACCATGACCCGCCCATCTTGGGTTGCCCCAGGGGCATGGCTTAGTTTCATTGAGTTAGATAAGGCTGTGGTCCTAGTGTGATTACATTGAGTAGTTTTCTGTGAGTGTGCTTTCAGTGTGCCTGCCTTTAGCCTTGGAATATGGAATGAAGCAGGGCAAAGACTAATAGAGTTTTGCCAAGAAAATGCACTGGTCGTAGCAAACACCCTCTTCCAACAACACAAGAGAATACTCTACACATGGACATCACCAGATGGTCAACACTGAAATCAGATTGATTATATTCTTTGCAGCCAAAGATGTAAGTAAGACCATAGCGGGAGAAAAATTGTGTTTAGAATCAAACCCCTTACTCGCCAGAAAACCTCAGAGGGCTTAAATAAACTTTATATGCACCAGGACCCAGAGACCCCACCGCCAACCCCCTACCCCCCCAGAGACTGAGACAGAACTGTGTTTGAGTGTCTCCTGCGAAGGTACTGGGTGAAGCAGACCTGGGTATGGCATAAGTCTTCTTGGAGATAGTGGTGGTGGTTTAGTTGCTAAGTAATGCCCAACTCTTGTGATCCCGTGGACTGCAGCCTGCCAGGCTCCTCTGTTCATGTGATTCTCCAGGCAAGAATACTGGAGGGGGTTGCCATTTCCTTCTCTGGGGGGATCTTCCCAACCAAGGAATTGAACCTGAGCTTCCTGCATTGCAGGCAGATGATTTACTAACTGAGCTATGAGGGAAGTCTCTTGGAGTAGGTCACCATTAACCCCACCATAAAGTCTTCAGAACTTACACAGGACTGGGGAAACAGACTCTTGGAGGGGACAAACAGAACTTTGTGTGCACCAGGACCCAAGAAAAAGAAGCAGTGACCCCACAAAGGACTGATCCAGATTTGCACATGAGTATCCAGGAATTTCTAATGAAGGTATGGGTCAAAGGTGGCCTGCTGCAGGGTTGGGGGCATTGAGTGCAGCAGTGAATCCATGGGACATTTTGAAGGAGGTTGCCATTAGCTTCATTACCTCCACCATAGTTTGGCCTCAGGTCAAACAACAGGGAGTGAACATAGCATCAACAGAAAATTGGATTAAACGTTTAGTGACCTTGGTTCCACTCATCAGAACAAGACCTAGTTTCCCCCTCAGTCTTTTCTCCCATCAGGAAGCTTCCATAAGCCTCTTATCCTTATCCATTAGAGGGCAGGCAGAATGAAAATCAAAATCACAGAAAATTAAGCAGGCTGAGCATATGGACCACAGCCTTGTCTAACACAATGAAACTATGAGCCATGCTGTGTAGGGCCACCCAAGAGGGATGGGTCACGGTGGAAAGTTCTGACAAAATGTGATCCACTGGAGAAGGGAATAGCAAGAGACTTCAGTATTCTTGCCTTGAGAACCCCATGAACTGCATTAAAAAGCTAAAATACAGTATACAGAAAGATGAACTCACCAGGCTGATAGGTGCCCAATATGCTACAGGAGATCTGTGGAGATATAACTCCAGAAAGAATGAAGAGACAAAGACAAAACAAAAAAAAAGCACCAAGTTGTGGATGGAACTGGTGATGGAAGTAAAGTCTGATGCTGTAAAGAACAATATTGCATACCTGGAATGTTAGGTCCATGAATCAAGGCAATTGGAAGTGGTCAAATAGGAGATGGCAAGAGTGAACATTGACATTTTAGGAATCAGTGAACTAAAATGGACTGCAATGGGTGAATTTAACTCAGATACCATTCATCTACTACTGTGGGTAAGAATCCCTTAGAAGAAACAGAGTAGTCATCATAGTCCACAAAGGAGTCCAAAATACAGTAATTGGATGCGATTTCAAAACCCACAGAATGATCTCTATTAATTTCCAAGGTAAACCATTCAATATCACAGGAATCCAAATCTATGTCCCAAACAGTAACACTGAGGAAGCTGAAGTTGAATGGCTCTATGAAGCCCTACAAAATCTTCTAGAACTAATATCCCCAAAACATGTCCTTTTTATTACAGGGGACTTGAATGCAAAAGTAGGAATTCAAGAGATACCTGGAGTAACAGGCAAATTTGGCTTTGGAGTACAAAACGGAGCAGGTCAGAGTTTAACAGAGTGTTGCCAACAGAATGCACAGGTCATAGAAAACACCCTGTTCCAGAAAGTTAAGACAAGACCTTACACATGGACATAACCAGAGTGATTATATTCTTTGTAGCCAAAGATGGAGAAGCTCTATACAGTCAGCAGAAACAAGACCGGGATCTTGGCTCAGATCATGAACTCCTTAATGCAAAATTCAGATGTAAATTGAAGACAGTAGGGAAACCAACTAGATCTTTCAGTTATGACCTAATTCAAATCCCTTATGGTTATACAGTGGATGGGACAAATAGATTCAAGGGATTAGATCTGAAAGACAAAGTACTCAAAGAACAATGGACAGAGGTTCATGACATTGTACAGGAGAAGGTGATCAAGACCGTCCCCAAGAAAAAGAAATGAAAAAGACAAAATGGTTGTCTGAATAGGTCTTACAAATAGCTCAGAGAAGAAGATAATTTAAAGGCAAAGGAGAAAAGGAAAGATACCCATTTGAGTGCAGAGTTCTAGAGAATAGCAAGGAGAGATAAGAAAGCCTTCCTCAGTGATCAGTGATCACTGCAAAGAAATAGAGGAAAACAGTAGAATGGGAAAGACTAGAGATCTCTTCAAGAAAATTAGAGATACCAAGGGAATATTTAATGCAAAGGTTGACGTAATAAAGGACGGAAATTGTATGGACTTAAAAGAAGCAGAAGATATTAAGAAGACATGACAAGAATACACAGAACAACTGTACACACAAAAAAAGATCTTCATGACCCAGATAATCCTGTTGGTGTGATCATTCACCTAGAGCCAGACATCCTGGAATGTGAAGTCAAGTGGCCCTTATGAAGCATCACTACAAACAAAACTAGTGGAATGGATAGAATTCCAGTTGAGTTATTTCAAGTCCTAAAAGATGATGCCGTGAAAGTGCTGCACTCAATATGCTAGCAAATTTGGAAAACTCAGCTGTGGACACAGGACTGGAAAAGGTCAGTTTTCATTCCAATACCAAAGGAAGGCAATGCCAAAGAATACTCAGACTAACTGCATAATTGCACTCATCTCACATGCTAGTAAAGTAATGCTCAAAATTCTCCAAGACAGGCTTCAGAAGTACATGAACTGTGCACTTCCAGATGTTCAAGCTGGATTAAGGATAGACAGAGGAACTAGAGATCAAATTGCCAACATGAGGGGGAGGAGCCAAGATGGCGGAAGAGTAGGACGGGGAGAACACTTTCTCCCCCACAAATTCATCAAAAGAGCATTTAAACGCCGAGTAAATTCCACAAAACAACTTCTGAATGCCGGCAGAGGACATCAGGCACCCAGAAAAGCAACCCAACTCTTCGAAAGGAGGTAGGAAAAAATATAAAAGACAAAAAAAGAGACAAAAGAGGGAGGGACGGAGTTCCATCCCGGGAAGGGAGTCTTAAAAAGAGAGAAGTTTCCAAATACCAGGAAACTTTCTCACTGACGAATCTGTGCCGAGCTTTGGAAGCACAGAGGGCAACATAACAGGGAGAAAAAATAAACAATTAAAACTCGCAGATTGTGAGCCCTACGGTAACTCCCCCAGCGGAGAAGCAGCGCAGACTCCTGCACACGCCGTTAGCAAGCGGGGGCTGGGCAGGGAGGCGCGGCGCCGGCTGCATCGCTTAGAGTAAGAATCTGGCCTGAATACCCTGAGCACTATCTGAGCGAAATAATTTGGGCTAGCAAACCAGACTGTGGGGTATCTACCACGTGAAAAGCCAGCCCCAACCTAAGACACCGCCAGGCCCGCACACGGAACAAAGGACTGAACAGAGATAGCCGGCTGTGGACCTTCCCCCTCTGGTGACAGGCAGCCAGAGCCAGAAGGGGGCAATCGCAGCCCCAGAGAGACATTATCTATAAAACGGTAAGCAGGCTTCTTTGCTAACTAAAACTTCTTGGGGGTCTGGACGGTCAATATCTGCCTGAGAAGGTGCGCCGGTTTTACACCCAGATAACCGAGTGGTGGGGAGGCGATAAGTCGCAGCATTGGCGCTTGCCAAACACCTCATCACCAGAGCTGCTCGGACCTGGGAAGAGCACAAAACGCAGGCCCAACTGAGTCTGCATCTCTGAGGACTACCCGAGTGCCTGAACCCGAGCGGCTTGGACCTGGGAGGTGCATGCAGCCCAGGGCTGGCCTCGGATTGTTCCCGGTGGAACAACCTAGAGCCCGAGCAGTGTAGGCAGGGAGGCTACATGCACCATGAGCGGGGGCAGACCCAGTGTGGCTGAGGCACTGCGAGAGCACTCCAGTGTTATTTGTTTGCAGCATCCCTCCCTCCCTCCCCACAGCGCGACTGAACAAGTGAGCCTAAAAAAAAAAAAAAAAAAAAAGTTTCCCCCACCGTCCCCTTTGTGTCAGGGCAGAAGCCAGACACTGAAGAGACCAGCAAACAGAAGAAGTTATAACAGAGGGAAACGCCTTGGAAGCTACAGGCAATAGATTAAAACCCCGTGGTTACTACGGACTACATAGGAAGTGGCCTATAGATCTTGAGAAATATAAGTTGGACCACGGAACTAGCCAAAAATGAACTGAACCCACAATACTCACAACAAAACCAAAGAAAGTCCTAGATATATTTTTACTATTTTTACGATCATTCTTTCTTTCTTTTTTTTTAATTAAAAAAAATTTTTAAGTCCTCTATTGTTCCTTTAATTTTCACTTTTATAACCTATTACTTTGCAAAAAAAAAAAAGACCCTATTTTTTTCTTCTTCAGCAAACTTCATATATATATATATATATATATATATATATATATATATATATATTATACTTTTTGACCTTTTTTTTTTTTTCCTTCTTCTTTTCTTTAACATTGTATTTTTGAAATTCCAAACTCTACTCTAATTTTTTAATTTTAGCTTTTTGGTATATGTTATCAATTTTGTACCTACAGGTTTTTTTTTATAATTTCTGTGACTTTTTTTTTTCTGTTTCTTTCTCTTCTTCTTTTATATAACATTGTATATCTGAAATTCCAAACTCTACTCTAGATTTTTAATTTATGCTTTTTGGTATTTAATATTAATTTTGTACCTGTATTTTCTTTATAATTTTTGCGACATTGTTTGTTTTTGTTTGTTTGTTTGTTTTCTCTCTTTATGTTTCTTCTTCCTTTTTTTTAACATTGTATTTTTGAAATTCCAAACTCTACTCTAGATTTTTAATTTTTCCTTTTTGGTATTAGTTATCAATTTTGTACCTGTATTTTCTTTATAAATTTCACGACCTTGTTTGTTTTACTTTGCTCGTTTTTTCTCTCTTTCTTTTCCTTCTTCTTTTCTTTAACATCGAATTTTTGAAATTCCAAACTCTACTCTAGATTTTTAATTTATGCTTTTTGGTATTTGTTACCAATTTTGTACCTTTAAGAACCCAATCTTCAGGACCCATTTTTCACTAGAGAGTGAGATTACTGGCTTGACTGCTCTCTCTCCCTTTGGACTCTCCTTTTTCTCCACCAGGTCGCCTGTGTCTCCTCCCTAACCCCTCTATACTCTACCCAACTCTGTGAGTTTCTGGGTGTTCCAGACGGTGGAGAACACTTGGGAACTGATTACTGGCTGGATCTGTCTCCCTCCTTTTCATTCCCCCCTTTTATCCCTCTGGCCACCTCTGTCTCCTTCCTCCTTCTTCTCTTCTCTGTATAACTCTGTGAACATCTCTGAGTGGTCCAGTTGTGGAGTGCACATAAGGAAGTGACTACTGGCTAGCCCACTCTCTCCACTATTGATTCCACCTCATCTCATTTGGGTCACCTCTAACTCCCTCCTCCCTCTTCTCTTCTCCATGTAACGCTGTGAACCTCTCTGAGTGACCCTCACAGTAGAGAAACTTTTCATCTTTAACATAGATGTTTTATCAATGGTGCTGTATAGAAGGAGAAGTTTTGAAACTACTGTAAAACTAAGACCGATAACTGGAAGCAGGAGGCTTAAGTCCTAACCCTGACTCCAGGAAACTCCTGACTCCAAGGAACATTAATTGACAGGAGCTCATCAAATGCCTCCATATTGACACTGAAACCAAGCACCACACAAGGGCCAACAAGTTCCAGGGCAAGACATACCAAGCAAATTCTCCAGCAACAAAGGAGCACAGCCCTGAGCTTCAAGATATAAGCTGCCCAAAGTCACCCCAAAACCATAGACATCTCATAACTCATTACTGGACATTTCATTGCACTCCAGAGAGAAGAAATACAGCTCCACCCACCAGAACACCGACACAAGCTTCCCTAACCAGGAAACCTTGACAAGCCACCTGTACAAACCCACACACAGCGAGGAAAAGCCACAATAAAGAGAACTCCACAAACTGCCAGAATACAGAAAGGACACCCCGAAATCAGCAATTTAAACAAGATGAAGAGACAGAGGAATAGCCAGCAGATAAAGGAACAGGATAAATGCCCACCAAACCAAACAAAAGAGGAAGAGATAGGGAATCTACCTGATAAAGAATTCTGAATAATGATAGTGAAATTGATCCAAAATCTTGAAACTAAAATGGAATCATAGATAAATAGCCTGGAGACAAGGATTGAGAAGATGCAAGAAAGGTTTAATAAGGACCTAGAAGAAATAAAAAAGAGTCAATATATAATGAACAATGCAATAAATGAAATTAAAAACACTCTGGAGGCAACAAATAGTAGAATAACAGAGGCAGAAGATAGGATTAGTGAATTAGAAGATAGAATGGTAGAAATAAATGAATCAGAGAGGATAAAAGAAAAATGAATTAAAAGAAATGAGGACAATCTCAGAGACCTCCAGGACAATATTAAACGCTACAACATTCGAATCATAGGGGTTCCAGAAGAAGAAGACAAAAAGAAAGACCATGAGAAAATACTTGAGGAGATAATAGTTGAAAACTTCCCTAAAATGGGGAAGGAAATAATCACCCAAATCCAAGAAACCCAGAGGGTCCCAAACAGGATAAACCCAAGGTGAAACACCCCAAGACACATATTAATAAAATTAACAAAGATCAAACACAAAGAACAAATATTAAAAGCAGCAAGGGAAAAACAACAAATAACACACAAGGGAAGTCGCATAAGGATAACAGCTGATCTTTCAATAGAAACTCTTCAAGCCAGGAGGGAATGGCAAGACATACTTAAAATGATGAAAGAAAATAACCTACAGCCCAGATTATTGTACCCAGCAAGGATTTCATTCAAGTATGAAGGAGAAATCAAAAGCTTTTCAGACAAGCAAGAGCTGAGAGAATTCTGCACCACCAAACCAGCTCTCCAACAAATACTAAAGGATATTCTCTAGACAGGAAACACAAAAATGGTGTATAAGTTCGAACCCAAAACAATAAAGTAAATGGCAACGGGATCATACTTATCAGTAATTACCTTAAATGTAAATGGGTTGAATGCCGCAACCAAAAGACAAAGACTGGCTGAATGGATACAAAAACAAGACCCCTACATATGTTGTCTACAAGAGACCCACCTCAAAACAGGGGACACATACCGACTGAAAGTGAAGGGCTGGAAAAAGATTTTCCATGCAAATAGGGACCAAAAGAAAGCAGGAGTAGTAATACTCATATCAGATAAAATAGACTTTAAAACAAAGGCTGTGGAAAGAGACAAAGAAGGTCAATACATAATGATCAAAGGATCAATCCAAGAAGAAGACGTAACAATTATAAATATATATGCACCCAACACGGGAGCACCGCAGTATGTAAGACAAATGCTAACAAGTATGAAAGGAGAAATTAACAATAACACAATAATAGTGGGAGACTTTAATGCCCCACTCACACCTATGGATAGATCAACTAAACAGAAAATTAACAAGGAAACACAGACTTTAAATGATACAATAGACCAGTTAGACCTAATTGATATCTATAGGACATTTCATCCCAAAACAATGAATTTCACCTTTTTCTCAAGCGCACATGGAACCTTCTCCAGGATAGATCACATCCTGGGCTATAAAGCTAGCCTTGGTAAATTCAAAAAAATAGAAATCATTCCAAGCATCTTTTCTGACCACAATGCAGTAAGATTAGATCTCAATTACAGGAGAAAAACTATTAAAAATTCCAACATACAGAGGCTGAACAACATGCTGCTGAATAACCAACAAATCACAGAAGAAATCAAAAAAGAAATCAAAATTTGCATAGAAACGGATGAAAATGAAAACACAACAACCCAAAACCTGTGGGACACGGTAAAAGCAGTCCTAAGGGGAAAGTTCATAGCAATACAGGCACACCTCAAGAAACAAGAAAAAAGTAAAATAAATAACCTAACTCTACACCTAAAGCAACTAGAAAAGGAAGAAATGAAGAACCCCAGGGTTAGCAGAAGGAAAGAAATCTTTAAAATTAGAGCGGAAATAAACGCAAAAGAAACAAAAGAGACCTAGCAAAAATCAACAAAACCAAAAGCTAGTTCTTTGAAAGGATAAATAAAATTGACAAACCATTAGCCAGACTCATCAAGAAACAAAGGGAGAAAAATCAAATCAATAAAATTAGAAATGAAAATGGAGAGATCACAACAGACAACACAGAAATACAAAGGATCATAAGAGACTACTATCAACAATTATATGCCAATAAAATGGACAACGTGGAAAAAATGGACAAATTCTTAGAAAAGTACAACTTTCCAAAACTCGACCAGGAAGAAATAGAAAATCTTAACAGACCCATCACAAGCACGGAAATTGAAACTGTAATCAAAAATCTTCCAGCAAACAAAAGCCCAGGTCCAGACGGCTTCACAGCTGAATTCTACCAAAAATTTAGAGAAGAGCTAACACCTATCCTGCTCAAACACTTCCAGAAAATTGCAGAGGAAGGTAAACTTCCAAACTCATTCTATGAGGCCACCATCACCCTAATACCAAAACCTGACAAAGATCCCACAAAAAAAGAAAACTACAGGCCAATATCACTGGTGAACATAGATGCAAAAATCCTTAACAAAATTCTAGCAATCAGAATCCAACAACACATTAAAAAGATCATACACCATGACTAAGTGGGCTTTATCCCAGGGATGCAAGGATTCTTCAATATCCGCAAATCAATCAATGTAATACACCACATTAACAAATTGAAAAATAAAAACCATATGATTATCTCAATAGATGCAGAGAAAGCCTTTGACAAAATTCAACACCCATTTATGATAAAAACTCCCCAGAAAGCAGGAATAGAAGGAACATACCTCAACATAGTAAAAGCTATATATGACAAGCCCACAGCAAACATTATCCTCAATGGTGAAAAACTGAAAGCATTTCCTCTAAAGTCAGGAACAAGACAAGGGTGCCCACTTTCACCATTACTATTCAACATAGTTTTGGAAGTTTTGGCCACAGCAATCAGAGCAGAAAAAGAAATAAAAGGAATCCAAATTGGAAAAGAAGAAGTAAAACTCTCACTATTTGAAGACGACATGATCCTCTACATAGAAAACCCTAAAGACTCCATCAGAAAATTACTAGAACTAATCAATGACTATAGTAAAGTTGCAGGATATAAAATCAACACACAGAAATCCCTTGCATTCCTATACACTAATAATGAGAAAACAGAAAGAGAAATTAAGGAAACAATTCCATTCACCATTGCAACGGAAAGAATAAAATACTTAGGAATATATCTACCTAAAGAAACTAAAGACCTGTATATAGAAAACTATAAAACACTGGTGAAAGAAATCAAAGAGGACACTAATAGATGGAGAAATATACCATGTTCATGGATTGGAAGAATCAATATAGTGAAAATGAGTATACTACCCAAAGCAACTTATAGATTCAATGCAATCCCTATCAAGCTACCAACAGTATTCTTCACAGAGCTAGAACAAATACTTTCACAATTTGTATGGAAATACAAAAAACCTTGAATAGCCAAAGCGATCTTGAGAAAGAATGGAACTGGAGGAATCAACCTACCTGACTTCAGGCTCTACTACAAAGCCACAGTTATCAAGACAGTATGGTACTGGCACAAAGACAGAAATATAGATCAATGGAACCAAATAGAAAGCCCAGAGATAAATCCACGCACATATGGACACCTTATCTTTGACAAAGGAGGCAAGAATATACAATGGATTAAAGACAATCTCTTTAACAAGTGGTGCTGGGAAATCTGGTCAACCACTTGTAAAAGAATGAAACTAGAACACTTTCTAACACCAGACACAAAAATAAACTCAAAATGGATTAAAGATCTCAATGTAAGACCAGAAACTATAAAACTCCTAGAGGAGTACATAGGCAAAACACTCTCTGACATACATCACAGCAGGATCCTCTATGACCCACCTCCCAGAATATTGGAAATAAAAGGAAAAAATAAACAAATAGGACCTAATTAACCTTAAAAGCTTCTGCACATCAAAGGAAACTATTAGCAAGGTGAAAAGACAGCCTTCAGAATGGAAGAAAATAATGGCAAATGAAGCAACTGACAAACAACTAATCTCAAAAATATACAAGCAACACTTACAGCTCAACTCCAGAAAAGTAAATGACCCAATCAAAAAATGGGCCAAAGAACTAAATAGACATTTCTCCAAAGAAGACATACAGATGGCTAACAAACACATGAAAAGATGCTCAACATCACTCATTATCAGAGAAATGCAAATCAAAACTACTATGAGGTACCATTTCACACCAGTCAGAATGGCTGTGATCCAAAAGTCTACAAATAATAAATGCTGGAGAGGGTGTGGAGAAAAGGGAACCCTCTTACACTGTTGGTGGAAATGCAAACTAGTACAGTCACTATGGAGAACAGTGTGGAGATTCCTTAAAAACCTGGAAATAGAATGGCCTTATGATCCAGCAATCCCACTGCTGGGCATACACACTGAGGAAACCAGAAGGGAAAGAGACACGTGTACCCCAATGTTCATCGCAGCACTGTTTAGAATAGCCAGGACATGGAAGCAACCTAGATGTCCATCAGCAGATGAATGGATAAGAAAGCAGTGGTACATATACACAATGGAGTATTACTCAGCCATTAAAAAGAATACATTTGAATCAGTTCTAATGAGGTGGATGAAACTGGAGCCTATTATACAGAGTGAAGTAAGCCAGAAGGAAAAACATAAATACAGTATACTAACGCATATATATGGAATTTAGAAAGATGGTACAATAACCCTGTGTACGAGACAGCAAAAGAGACACCAATGTATAGAACAGTCTTATGGGCTCTGTGGGAGAGGGAGAGGGTGAGAAGATTTGGGAGAATGGCATTGAAACATGTAAAATATCATGTATGAAACGAGATGCCAGTCCAGGTTCGATGCACGATACTGGATGCTTGGGGCTAGAGCACTGGGACGACCCAGAGGGATGGTATGGGCAGGGAGGAGGGAGGAGGGTTCAGGATGGGGAACACATGTATACCTGTGATGGATTCATTTTGATATTTGGCAAAACTAATACAATTATGTAAATTTTAAAAATAAAAATAAAATTGCAAAAAAAAAAAAAAAAGAAAGACACCAAAAAAAAAAAAAAAACTAATCAAAAATATACAAGCAACTCCTACAGCTCAACCCCAGAAAAATAAATGACCCAATCAAAAAATGGGCCAAAGAACTAAATAGACATTTCTCCAAAGAAGACATACAGATGGCTAACAAACACATGAAAAGATGCTCAACATCACTCATTATCAGAGAAATGCAAATCAAGACCACTATGAGGTACCACTTCACACCAGTCAGAATGGCTGTGATCCAAAAGTCTACAAATAATAAATGCTGGAGAGGGTGTGGAGAAAAGGGAACCCTCTTACACTGTTGGTGGAAATGCAAACTAGTACAGTCACTATGGAGAACAGTGTGGAGATTCCTTAAAAAACTGGAAATAGAACTGCCTTATGATCCAGCAATCCCACTGCTGGGCATACACACTGAGGAAACCAGAAGGGAAAGAGACACGTGTACCCCCAATGTTCATCGCAGCACTGTTTAGAATAGCCAGGACATGGAAGCAACCTAGATGTCCATCAGCAGATGAATGGATAAGAAAGCAGTGGTACATATACACAATGGAGTATTACTCAGCCATTAAAAAGAATTCATTTGAATCAGTTCTAATGAGGTGGATGAAACTGGAGCCTATTATACAGAGTGAAGTAAGCCAGAAGGAAAAACATAAATACAGTATACTAACGCATATATATGGAATTTAGAAAGATGATAACAATAACCCTGTGTACGAGACAGCAAAAGAGACACTGATGTATAGAACCGTCTTATGGACTCTGTGGGAGAGGGAGAGGGTGGGAAGATTTGGGAGAATGGCATTGAAACATGTAAAATATCATGTAAGAAATGAGATGCCAGTCCAGGTTCGATGCACAATACTGGATGCTTGGGGCTAGTGCACTGGGACGACCCAGAGGGAGGGTATGGGGAGGGAGGAGGGAGGAGGGTTCAGGATGGGGAACACATGTATACCTGTGATGGATTCATTTTGATATTTGGCAAAACTAATACAATTATGTAAATTTTGAAAATAAAATAAAATTAAAAAAAAATTGCCAACATCATTTGGATCATCAAAAAAGCCAAAAATTTCTAGAAAAACATTTACTTCTGTTTTATTGATTACACCAAAGCCTTGACTATGTGGATCACTAAAAACTCTGGAAAATATTTCAAGACATGAGAATACCAGACAACTTTACCTGCATCCTGAGGAATCTGTATGCAGGTCAAGAAGCAAAGTTAGAACTGGACATGGAACAACAGATTGGTTCCAAATCAGGAAAGGAGTACGCCAAGGCTGTATATTATCATCCTGCTTATTAACTTATATGCAGAATACATCATGTGAAATGCTGGCCTAGATGAAGCACAAGCTGGAATCAAATTGCTGGGAGATATATAAATAACCTCAGATAGACTGATGACAGAATAGCAAATCTTTCACCCTTATGGCAGAAAGCAAAGAAGAACTAAAGAGCCTCTTGATGAAAAGCCTCTTGATAAAAAGTAGAGTGAAAAAGCTGGCATAAAACTCAGCATTAAAAAAAAACGAAGATCATGGCACATGTTCCTATCACTTCATGGCAAATAGATGGGGAAACAATGGAAATAGTGAATGACAGACTTTATTTTGGGGGGCTCCAAAATTACTGCAGATGGTGACTGCAACCATGAAATTAAAAGATGCTTGCTCCTTGGAATAAAAGCTATAACCAACCTAGACAGTGTATTAAAAAGCAGACACATACTTTGCCAACAAATGTCCATCTAGTCAAAACTATGATTTTTCCAATAGTCATGTATGGATGTGAGAGTTGGACTATAAAGAAACCTGAGCATGGAAGAATTGATGCTTTTTAATTGTGCTGTTGGAGAAGACACTTTAGAGACTCTTGGATTGCAAGGTGGTCAAACCAGTCAATTCTAAAGGAAATCATTCCTGAATATTCATTGGAAGGACTGATGCTGAAATGGAAACCAATATTTTGCTCCCCTGGTGCACAGAAATGACTCATTGGAAAAGATCCTGATATTGGGAAAGATGGAAGGCAGGAGGAAAGTGGACGACAAAGGATGAGATGGTTGGATGGCATAACCAACTCGATGGACATGAGTTTGAGCAAGCCCCGGGAGTTGGTGATGGACAGGGTAGTCTGACTTGCTGCAGTCCATGTGGTCACAAAGAGTTGGACACAATTTAGTGATTGAACTGAGCTTAACTGATATTTAATCACAATTTTTTGGGAATATTTTGACACATTTTTTAAGAAAGCAAATTAATTTTGTAAACTGTTTTACCCTATGTATGATAATAACCAATTTTAGTTTATATCCCATAGAAAAGTCTTATGCACAAATGAGTATCTCTATTTTCCTCCTTTATTGAGCAAGTATTTCCTGGGTACCTGTTTGCTAAGTACTATTTCAAGCACTTGAAGATAGTAAATAAAACAGATCAATATTTCTGCTCCTATAGATATTACATTCTCGTGGATACAAATAGAAACATAAGCTATAAGTAAATGAGTCAGAATCTCAGAGCACATCTAAAGCACTTTGATTTTGACCCTGACCTAGGGAGCCCTTGAAGCGTTTTGAGAAGAGAAACATGGTCTGATGTTCAGAAGGTTGATTCTGACTACTGTGATGAAAGTGGAATGCAGTAGTGCTGAGGCAAAAGTAGGGAATCTTATTGTAATTCAGAGGACAATAAAATTTTCCATGAAAAAATATTGTTTTGAACATTTGTAAATCAAGAAAAAGCTTTATTGGATCATAAAATAAAAACTTTCAGCAAAATTTACTATTAATAATGAGATCAGAAAGTATACCTATTTTAAAATTTGACTTATTTGCAGCATATGATAATAATAATAGAGAAGCATGCATAGTTTAAAATGTAAGCCATACAAACTATGATTTAAAATGTCTTGTGAGATAATAGTTTTAATTTCAGTGAGAGACTACATTAAATTATAAACCTAAAAACTGTTATAAAACTTAAGGTAAATAGCATGAAATAAAATACAATGATGATGATAATAATGGGTTATTTCAACAGCTGACTTATGCAGAAGTTGTTTCTATATAAAAGTAACGGTGCTATTATTCAGTTGCGTCCAACTCTTTGGGACTACATGGTTTGTCCATCCAATTCTCCAGGGAAGAATACTGGAGTGGGTTGCCATTCCCCTCTTAAGGGGGGATCCTTTACCTTCTGAACTACCAGGGAAGTCCTTGTTTCTATAAAGGAGTAGGCAAATACACAATTCAAGGATAAAATATATATTATATACATATATATAATTTAATACTACTACTTTCCATCCTTATTCATTCAAATATCTTTTAGTTGTTATTTTGAAGTAGTATACAGTAAAATTTGTTAGATGTGCTTTTCATTTCTATGAATTTTAACACATCATAGATTTTTATGGGCTTCCTTGGTGACTCAGCAGTAAAGAATACACCTGCTAATGGAGGATAAACAGATTTGATCCCTGAGTCAGGAAGATCCCTTGGAGAAAGAAATGGCAACGCCCTCCAGTATTCTTATCTGAGACATTCCATGGCCAAAGGAGCATGGTAAACTACAGTCCATGAGGTAGCAAGAATTGTACACCACTTAGCAACTAAACAACAACAACAACAAAAACATAGACTTCTGTATTAACAACTGCAGTTAGGATACATCAACCCCCAGACCTCTTTTGGGCTATTCCTTTTTAGTTACATTTCTTCCCATCCTGGGCCCTGTCAACCACTGATCAATTCTTTGTCATTATAGTCTGTATTGTCAAGAGAATCATGCATTACATATGCTTTAGAGACTGGGTTCTTTCCCTCAGCTATCTTAGAGATCTCTCCAATTACTGCATGAAGTCAGAGTTCACATTCCTTTATTATTGCTGAGCTGTATCCATGTGGTAAGAATCCACCTTCCAAAGCAGGTTATGTGGATTCAATCTATGGATTGGGAAGATAACACAGAGAAGAAAATAGCAACCCAACCCACTCCAGTATTCTTACCTGGGAAATCTACAGCCCATTACAAAAGAGTCAGACACAACTCAATGACTAAACAACAACAGCATTCAATTATATAGATATACCAAAGTTTATGTATCCATTCATTTAAGGACATCTGAGTTATTTGCATTTTTATGATTATGGATAAAGCTTCCATACACATTCACATATCGAACTTACGTTCCAATCTCTAGAGTAATCAAAATTCATTTCATTTTTTATTATTTTATTATTTGTGAAAAATAAAAATTTCCTTCCCTAAGCTAAATACTTAAGAATAACATTGCTATGTTATATAGCTGTGCATGTTTAACTTTATAAGTATGTACTAAACTGTTTTCCAAAGTGCCTATTCTGTATTCCTGCTTCCAACCAATAATGTATGAGTACCTGTTATTTTGCATTTCCAATAACACACATGTTGTAATTTGCCTTTATTTATTTCTTTTTTTCATTTCAGCCATTTTAATAAGGGAGCAGTGATAACTCATTGTAGTTCAGATATCTTAAAAGTCAGATTTATTTATTTTTTTAAATGCTTTGAAACTTTAGAAGGGGTGGTGAGTTCAAAAATATTATGGCTAATCAAAAAAAAAAAACAAAAAAAAACAGGATCACTAGGTGGTAGGAACATAGAGTTTTATGTGGGTTAGATTAATATTACAAGTGAGAAGAGTCTTCCCTTATATCAGGTTTTTTTTTTTTTTTTCTTCTCAGAGGCAGGAACTCAGAGTCATCATCCAGAGAGCAAAGAGGGTGAAAGTCTCCTGGGGAACAGCAAATGTCGGGAGAGCCCTCACAAAACTGGCTAATGTCCCTCAACAGCACACCTGGCAGTCTCCAAGGTATGGAACTACAAAGGGCAGCCACTTGGAGTTGGGGTCTTTTGTAGTCAGGTACATCTTATCTGTGGTTAGCAAATGCCAGGTACAGCATTGCTATGTGTGTAATTCAGGGAGGCTCTAATTTGCTAAGTTATTGAGGATACATGAAAAGCAATTGGATGTGTTCCCGGATGTGTTAAAAAAATAAAGTTTGGCACTGGTGGGCTTTTGAGCTAATTGTCCCAGCTTGCTGTGAAGAATTAATGTACAGAAACCAAGTTTGGCTGACAGAAGGAAACAGAGCTCTAATGTTCCAGTACATGGTATGATTCAATCAATCATATGACTCATGCAATATACCTTCTGTAGAAAAATGTAACATTTTACTAATGTTTGAGAAAGTAAAAGTTGAAGATAAAAAAATGAAAATGTTTTTTTGGCAACTTCTCTCTTAATGTTTGATATAGAAATACAATTTGGTTCTCATATTTGAAGACAGTATTATTGATAGTTTGATAAATAATGACTGTATTGTGTTAATGGAAAGGTTTGTCGATTTAATGGTATAGTTTAAGGATTTGGAAGTCATTATGTATGTGTGTTTGTGTGCGTGTGTGTATCTATTGATATATATTATAAATTAATTTGATAACCCTTGTGTCATTTGAGTAATGCATTGCTTATTCAGGCCAAAACATCACTAAATATCACCAAAATATATTTTTGTGCACTTGATAAAGAAGTGGCCAAAGGAAAATCTTGGTACACTGAAACCAGGTTTTGGATATGGGTCACCATACTCTGAGTAAATCAAGATAATAGGTATTTAATCTCCTTTTTCCTATTAACACTGTAAGTATTTCCAAATGACCTGGTGATAGTGCACACATTTCCAGGACTGGGGAGATGAGATAATCAGTATCAAAATTGTAGAGAATTTTCCTCACTTTCTGTACCATATAGTACACAAACAGTGGAAAAGCAAAAATCAAGATGAAAGACCTAGAGGCTTTAATATCTTTGTAGGTATGATGACATTCATATTTTAATTCAGCATTTAAAAAATTGTAACAGTTTGTATTATAACAAGTACTTATGTATGTTTTGTACTTATAAGTCTTTGTCTATTGCTTTCCTTTGTGGATTTAAGTTAGATCTTAATTTGCAAAGATGTGTTTATCTCTAGGGAAGTAACATTTGAGGAGCTTGAAGTTTAGTAGACACAATAGTCCATGGGTATTTTCTTTTCTCTTTCTGACTAACTTGATTTCTTTTCTGTCTTCCTTCCTTCTTCCTCCCTTCCTTCATTCTTTTCTTTCCTTTTTCCTTCATTCTTTCCTCATTCCTTTGTTTCCTCTTTGGAATACCACTGAGGAAGAATTTAAGGGAGAGATAACTGGCTGACTACTCCCTAGAAATGAGAAATTTATTATACTATTGATAAATAATAACTATAAGGTTATTATCATTTTTTATTTGACTACTTCATAGTTTTCTTAAAAATCAAGCTGTATATGTATAAAGATCTTTGAGATCTTGAAATCTTTGAGAGTATAAAATGAGGGCTTTTTATTCCTCATTCATTTAACAAATATTTATTAACCATGCACCCTGTGTCAGGCACTTCTTACCTATCATCTTTGAAAAAGCTGTGTAATAGTATTTCACTTTCTTATTCCTTTACATTAAATTTAAAGGTTTAGTATATTTGATTATGTCATCTCACATGCTAGTAAAGTAATGCTCAAAATTCTCCAAGCCAGGCTTCAGCAATACGTGACCTTCTCATTTTCAAGCTGGTTTTAGAAAAGGCAGAGAAACCAGAGATCAAATTGCCAACATCCTCTGGATCATGGAAAAAGCAAGAGAGTTCCAGAGAAACATCTATTTCTCCTTTATTGACTACGCCAATGCCTTTGACTGTGTGGATCACAATAAACTGTGGAAAATTCTGAAAGAGATGGGAATATCAGACCATCTGACCTGCCTCTTGAGAAATCTGTATGTAGGTCAGGAAGCAACAGTTAGAACTGGACATGGAACAACAGACTGGTTCCAAATAGGAAAAGGAGTACGTCAAGGCCATATATTGTTACCCTGCTTATTTAACTTCTATGCCGAGTACATCATGAGAAACACTGGACTGGAAGAAACACAAGCTGGAAACAAGATTGCCGGGAGAAATATCAATAACCTCAGCTATGCCGATGACACCACCCTTATGGCAGAAAGTGAAGAGGAACTCCTCTTGATGAAAGTGAAAGAGGAGAGTGAAAAAGTTGGCTTAAAGCTCAACATTCAGAAAACAAAGATCATGGCATCCAGTCCCATCACTTCATGGTAAATAGATGGGGAAACAGTGGAAACAGTGTCTGACTTTATTTTGGGGGGCTCCAACATCACTGCAGATGGTGACAGCAGCCATGAAATTAAAAGACGCTTACTCCTTGGAAGGCAAGTTATGACCAACCTAGATAGCATATTCAAAAGCAGAGACATTATTTTGCCAACAAAGGTCCGTCTCGTCAAGGCTATGATTTTTCCTGTGGTCATGTATGGATGTGAGAGTTGGACTGTGAAAAAGGCTGAGCGCCGAAGAGTTGATGCTTTTGAACTGTGGAGTTGGAGAAGACTCTTGAGAGTCCCTTGGACTGCAAGGAGATCCAACCAGTCCATTCTGAAGGAGATCAGCCCTGGGATTTCTTTGGAAGGAATGATGCTAAAGCTGAAACTCCAGTACTTTGGCCACCTCATGCGAAGAGTTGACTCATTGGAAAAGACTCTGATGCTGGGAGGGATTGGGGGCAGGAGGAGAAGGGGACGACAGAGGATGAGATGGCTGGATGGCATCGCTGACTCGATGGACGTGATCCTGAGTGAACTCTGGGAAGTAGTGATGGACAGGGAGCCCTGGCGTACTGCAATTCATGGGGTCGTGAAGAGTCGGACATGACTGAGCGACTGAACTGAACTGAATATTATATACATCCTTATCTTAATAATTTACATTGCTTGTAATATTGATGCTGAAAGCTACTATAACTGCTTCTTAAGTCATTTTGTTTCACATGTAAATAATTAAGTTCTCTAAATTCAACTTGCCCCTCCATGCAAGATAACATAAAGATAATGAGAGTGATTACTTTGAATTAATATCACTGGTCCTTAAAACATCACTAAGGAGATTGTTTCAATGTGGTAGAATAGAAGGGCATGCACTTTTCTTCTCTGAAAGCATCAAAATCACAACTACCTGTTTAGCAACCATCAACAGGAGGATGCTGAAACTCACAAAAAAAAGATACCTACACCAAAGGGCCAAAAAGAAGCCACAATGAAATGGTAGGAGGGATGCAATCATGATGAAATCAAATCCCATAACTGTTGGGTGGGTGATCCATAATCTGGAGAACAGTAATATCAAAGAAGTTCTAAAGGTTATAAACTCTGGATTAGGCTTCCCAGTCTGGATATCTGGCAAAGGGGCATGAAATCCCTAAGAACTCTGACTTTGAAGTCCAGCAGGATTGGATTACAGGACTTCCAAAGGACTGGGAGAAATAGAGACTCCACCCTTGGAGGGCACAAACAAAACCTTGTGCACACCAGGACCCACAGAAAATGAGCAATGACTCCACAGAAGACTGAGCCAGAACTACCTGTGAGTTTTAGAGGGTCACTTACAGAGGTGTGAGTTAACACTGGCTCAGTGCAGGGATAGGGGCACAGACAGCAGACGTCCTGGGAGGTATCCCTTGGCATAAGCCCTCTTAGGGGTCATCAATAGCCTTTAGATCCTGTAGACTCCAAGACTGAGTCTCCTCAGGCCAAAAACAGGGAGGGAATGTAGCCCCATCTGTCAGCAGACAATTATATTACAAATTTACTGAACAAGAAAACAAGACCAAGTTTTCTCTATAACCAGTCCCTCCCATCAGGAAGCTTGCCCAAGCCTCTTAGTCTCATCCACCTGAGGACAGACAAAAGAAATAAGAACTAAAATCCTGCAGCCTCCAGAATGAAAAACACAATGAGAAAAAGCTAATCAAAAGGGAAAACAAACAAACATAGGATTGTGACCCAGGTGAAGGAACGCAGAAAAGCAATTAAATGAAGTGGAGATAGGCAACCTCCAAGAAGAAGAATTCAGAATAACCATAGTAAAAGATGATCTGGGATCTCAGAAAATGAATGAAGAAGATGCAAGAAATGTTTACCAAATACCTAGAGGAACTAAAGAGCAAATAAACAGAGATGAACAATACACTAGAAAGAATCAATAATGGAATAACTGAGGCAGAAGGACAGATAAGAGACTTAGAAGACATAACGGTGGAAACCACTGCAGCAAAACACAATAGAGAAAAAAGGAATTAAAGGAAATGAAGGCAGCCTAAGAGACATCTGGGACAACATTAAACACACCAACTTTCACATTATAGGGGTCCCAGAAGGAGAAGAGAGAGAGAAAGGATCCAAGAAAATATCTGAAGAGATAAGAGCTGAAAGCTTCCCTAACATGGGAAAGGAAATAATCAAACAAGTTCAGGAAACACAGAGAGTCCCAGGAAGGATTAACCAAAGGAGGAACACACCAGACACATAGTAATCAAACTGACAAAAAATACAGATAAGATATAAGATTAAAAGCAACAAGAGAAAAAAGGCAAACAACATACAAGAGAACTACCATAAGATTATCAGCTGATTTCTCACAGAAACTCTACAAACCAGAAGGGAATGGCATAATATATTCAATGTGATGAATGAGAAAAATCTACAACCATGAATACCCAGCAAGACTATCATTCAGATTTGATGGAGAAACAAAAAGCTTTCCAGACAAGTGAAAGTTAAGAGAGTTCATCACCAATAAACCAGCTTTACAACAAATGCTAAAGGAACTTCTCTAGGCAGGAAACGTAGGAGAAGGAAAAGACCTAGAGTAAATAAACCCAAATCAATTAAGATCATTGTAATAGGATCTTACATATTGATAATTATCTTAAATGTAAATGGACTAAATGCACCAACCAAGTCACAGACTAGCTGGGTAGATACAAAAAACAAAATCCGTATATATGCCGTCTACAAGAGACCCACCTCTGACCTAGGGACACTCACAGACTGAAAGTAAGGGGATGGGAGAAAGTATTCCACTCAAATGGAAATCAAAAGAAAGCTCAAGTTACAATACTCATATCAGACAAAATAGTCCAAATGTTTACTATTATAAAAGACAAAGAAGGACACTAGAAAATGATTGAGGTTCAATACAAGAAGATATAATTATAAATGTATATGCACCCAACTTAGGAACACTTCAATATGTAAGTCAAATACTAAAAACCATAAAGGGAGAAACTGACACAACTTCATGGTGGAATTTAACACACCATTTTCATCAATGGACATATCATCCAGACAGAAAGTAATAAGAAAACTGAGGCCTTAAATGACACATTAGATGAGTTGAACTTAACTGATATTTTTAGAGCATTCCATACAAAAGCTGCAGACTACACATTCTTCTTAAGTGCACTTTGAATATTCTCCTGAACTGACTACATGCTGTGTCACAATGTATAAGCCTTAGTATGTTTAGGAAAATTGGAATCATACCAAACATCTTATCTGATCATAACACTATGACATTAGAAATAAGTTGCAATTAAAAAAAAAAAAAACTCTAATACATACAAAAATATGGAGACTAAGCAACATGCTATTAAACTACCAGTAGATTACAGAATAAATTAAAAAAAAATTACCTAGACACAAACAAAAATGAAGACACAACAGTCCAAAACATATGGGATGCAGCAAAAGCAGCTCTAAGAGGTAAGTTTATAACACTACAATCTTTTTCTCAAAGAACAAGAACAACCTCCAGTAAACAGCCCAATCTTACATCCAAAACAACTAGAGAAAGAACAAACAAAATCTAATGTTAGTTGAAGGAAGGAGATCATAAAGATCAGAGCAGAAATAAGTGGCATTCAGACAAAGAAAGCAATTGCAAAGATCAATGAAATTAAAAGCTGTTTTTTAAAAAAAGATAAACAAAATTAATAGACCTTTACTTAGCCTTAAAAAAAAAAAAAAGGAGAGGACTCAAATAAATAAAATTAGAAATAAAAAAAATGAAAAGTTACAACTGACTCAACAGAAATAACAAGGATTATTAGAGATTATTATGACCAGCTGTATGCCAATAAATGGACAACCTGGAAGAAATTCATAAATTCTTAGAAAGGGACACTCTCATAAGACCAAACTAGAAAGACATAGAAAATATGAACAGAACAATAAGAAGCACTAGCATTGAAACTGTAATTAAAACCTTACAAAAACAAAAGCCCAGGATCTGACATTTTAACAGGCAAACTTTACCAATCATTAAGAGAAGAGTTAATGTTTATTCTTCTGAAACTGTTCCAAAAAGTTGCAGAGGAAGAAAAGCTTCCAAAATCATTTTATAAGGCCACCATTGCCCTGATACCAAAACCAGACAAAAACGCAACAGCAACAAAAAAAAAAAAAAAAAGAGAGAGAGAGAGAGATTGAGAGACAATTACATGCCAGTATCAGAGAAACCCAAGTAAGACAGTAGGTGTTGTAAGAGGGCAACAGAGGGCAGACACAATGAAATGAAACCACAGAAAACTAACCAAATTGATCACATGGACCACAGCCTTGTCTAACTCAATGAAACTAAGCTATGCCAAGTGGGGCCAGCCAAGAAGGGAGGGTCATGGTGGAGAGGTCACACAGAATGTGGTCCACTGGAGAAGGGAATGGCAATCCACTTCAGTATTCTTGCCTTGAGAACACTATGAACAGTATGAAAAGGAAAAATGATAGGATACTGAAAGAGGATCTCCCCAGGTTGGTAAGTGCCCAATATGCTACTGGAAATCAATGGAGAAATAACTTCAGAAAGAATGAAGAGGTGGAGCCAAAGCAAGAAAAATACCCAGTTGTGGATGTGACCAGTGATAGAAGCAAGTTTCAGTGCTGTAAAGAGCAATATTGCATACGAACCTGGAATGTTAGTTAGGTCCATGAATCAAGGCAAATTGGAAGTGGCCAAACAGGAGATGGCAAGAGTGAACATTGACATTCTGGGAATCAGCAAACTAAAATGGACTGGAATGGGTGAATTTAACTCCGATGACCATTATATGTACTATTGCATTCAGGAATCCCTTAGAAGAAATGGAGTAGCCATCATGGCCAACAAAAAAGTCCAAAATGCAGTACTTGGATACAGTCTCAGAAACGACAGGATGATCTCTGTTCGTTTCCAAGGCAAACCATTCAATATCACGGTAATCCAAGCCTATACCCCAACCAGTAACGCTGAAGAACCTGAAGTTGAATGGTTCTATAAAGATCTACAAGACCTTTTAGAACTAACACTTAAAAAAGATGTAATTTTAATTATAGGGGACTGGAAAGCAAAAGTAGGAAGTCAAGAAACACCTGGAGTAACAGGCAAATTTGGAATATGGAATGAAGCAGGGCAAAGGCTAATAGAGTGTTGCCAAGAGAATGCACTGGTCATAGCAAACACACTCTTCCAACAACACAAGGGAAGACTCTACACATGGATATCACCACATGGTCAACACCAAAATCAGATTGATTATATTCTTTGCAGCCAAAGATGGAGAAGTTCTATACAGTCAGCATAAACAAGACCGGGCACTGACTGGCTCAGATCACGAACTCCTTATTGCCAAATTCAGACTTAAATTGAAGAAAGCAGGGAAAACCAACTAGACCATTCAGGTATGACCTAAACCAAATCCCTTATGATTATACAGAAGAAGTGAGAAATAGATTTAAGGGCCTAGATCTGATAGATAGAGTGCCTGATGAACTATGGATGGAGGTTTGTGACATTGTACAGGAGACAGGGATCAAGACCATCCCCATGGAAAAGAAATGCACAAGGAAAATGATTGTTTGAGGAAGCCTTACAAATAGCTGTGAAAAGAAGAGAGTGAAAAGCAAAGGAGAAAAGGAAAAATATAAGCATATGAATACAGAGTTCCAAAGAATAGCAAGGAGAGATAAGAAAGCCTTCCTCAGCAATCAATGCAAAGACATAGAGAAAACAACAAAACAGGAAAGACTAGAGATCTCTTCAAGAAAATTAGAGATACCAAGGGAATATTTTATGCAAATACGGTCTCGATAAAGGACAGAAATGGTATGGATCTAACAGAAGCAGAAGATATTAAGAAGAGGTGACAAGAATACACAGAAGAACTGTACAAAAAAAAGATCTTCATGACCCAGATAATCAAGATGGTGTGATCACTCACCTAGAGCCAGACATCCTGGAATGTGAAGTCAAGTGGGCCTTAGAAAGCATCACTATGAACAAAGCTAGTAGAGGTGATGGAATTCCAGTTGAGCTATTCCAAATCCTGAAAGGTGATGCTGTGAAAGTGCCGCACTCATATGCCAGCAAATTTGGAAAACTCAGCATGGCCACAGGACTGGAAAAGGTCAGTTTTCATTCCAATCCCAAAGAAAGGCAATGCCAAAGAATGCTCAAACTACCGCACTATTGCAGTCATCTCACACGCTAGTAAAGTAATGCTCAAAATTCTCCAAGCCAGGCTTCAGCCATACATGAACCGTGAACTTCCAGATGTTCAAGATGGTGTTCGAAAACATAGAGGAACCAGAGATAAAATTGCCAACATCCGCTGGATTATTGAAAAAGCAAGACAGTTCTAGAAAAATATCTATATCTGCTTTATTGACTATACAAAAGCCTTTGATTGTGTGTGTCACAATAAACTGTGGAAAATTCTGAGAGAGATGGAAATATCAGACCATCTGACCTGCCTCTTGAGAAACTTGTATGCAGGTCAGGAAGCAACAGTTAGAACTGGACATGGAACAACAGACTGGTTCCAAATAGGAAAAGGAGTACATCAAGGCTGTATATTGTCACCCTGCTTATTTAACTTCTTTGTAGAGTACATCATGAGAAACGCTGGGCTGGAAGAAGCACAAGCTGGAATCAAGATTGCTGGGAGAAATATCAGTAACCTCAGATATGCAGATGACACCACCCTTATGGCAGAAAGTGAAGAGGAACTAAAAAGCCTCTTGATGAAAGTCAAAGAGGAGAGTGAAAAAGCTGGCTTAAAGCTCAACATTCAGAAAACGAAGATCATGGCATCTGGTCCTATCACTTCATGGGAAATAGATGGGAAAACAGTGGAAACAGTGTCGGACTTTATTTTTCTGGGCTCCAAAATCACTGCAGATGGTGATTGCAGCCATGAAATTAAAAGACGCTTACTCCTTGGAAGGAAAGTTATGACCAACCTAGATAGCATATTGAAAAGCAGAGACATTACTTTGCCAACAAAGATCTGTCTGGTCAAGGCTATGGTTTTTCCTGTGGTCATGTATGGGTGTGAGAGTTGGACCATGAAGAAAGTTGAGCACCAAACAATTGATGCTTTTGAACTTTGATGTTTGATAAGACTCTTGGACTACAAGGAGATCCAACTAATCCATTCTAAAGGAGATCAGTCCTGGGTGTTCATTGGAATGACTGATGCTAAAGCTGAAACTCCAATACTTTGGCCACCTCATGCGAAGTGTTGACTCATTTGAAAAGATCCTGATGCTGTGAGGGATTGCGTTCAAGAGGAGAAGGGGATGACAGAGGATGAGATGGTTGTATGACATCACCGCCTCGATGGACATGAGTTTGAGTAAACTCCAGGAGTTGGTGATGGACAGGAAGGCCTGGCATGGTGTGATTCATGGGGTTGCAAAGCCTCGGACATGACTGAGTGACTGAAATGACTGACTGAACTGCGTGATCACTGATGAACATAGATGCAAAAATCCTCAACAAAATCTCGCAGTCTACATGATCAAGTGAGATTTATCCCATGGATACAAGGATTTTTCAACATCTATAAATCAGCAAACTTATATGTGACATACCACATCATCAAGTTCAGTTCAGTCACTCAGTCGTGTCTGACTCATCGTGACCCCATGGACCAGAGCACACCAGGCCTCCCTGTCCATCACCAACTCCTGGAGTGTACCCAAACGGATGTCCATTGAATTGGTGATGCCATCCAACCATCTCATCCTCTGTCATCCCCTTCTCCTCTTGACTTCAGTCTTTCCCAGCATCCAGGTCTTTTCAAATGAGTCAGCTATTCACATCAGGTGGCCAAAGTATTGGAGTTTCAGCTTCAACATCAGTTCTTTCAATGAACACTCAAGATTGATCTCCTTAAGGATGGACTCGTTGGATCTCCTGCAGTCCAAGGGACTCCTAAGAGTCTTCTCCAACACCACAGTTCAAAAGCATCAATTCTTTGGCACTCAGCTTTCTCTAATAGTCCAACTCTCACATCCATACATGACTACTGAAAAAACCACATCAACAAACTGAAGAATTAGAGACATATGATTATCTCAATAGATGCAGAAACAGCTTTTGACAAAATTTAGCACCAATTTTTTTTAAACAAACTCTCCAGAAAGTGGGCATACAATAACCTTACTTCAACATAATAAAAGCCACATATGACAAAACTACAGCTAGCATCATACTCAATGGTAAAAAGTTGAAAGCATTCCAAGATCAGGAACAAGAAAATCATATCCACTCTCACCGCTTTTACTAAACATTGTTTTGGAAGTTCTAGTTATAGCAATCAAAGAAGGAAAAGAATAAAGAGAATCCAAACTGGAAAAGAAGAAGCTAAACTGTCATTGTTAAAGGATGACATGATACTATACATCAGTTCAGTTTAGTTACTCAGTAGTGTCTGACTTTGCAACTCCCTGGACTGCAGCACACCAGGCTTCCCTGTCCATCACTAACTCCCAGAGATTGCTCAAACTCATGTCCATCGATTGGTGATACCATTCAACCATCCCATCCTCTGTCATCCCTTTATCCTCCTGCCTTCAATCTTTCCCAGTATCAGGGTCTTTCCCAAGGAGTCAGTTCTTCACATCAGGTGATCAAAGTATTGGAGTTTTAGCTTCAGCATCAGTCCTTACAGTGAATACTCTGGACTAATTTCCTTTAGGAATGACTAGTTGGATCTCCTTGCAGTCCAGGGGATTCTAAATACCCTTCTCTACCACCACAGTTCTACTAAAGGTGCTACCAGAAAACTACTAGAATACATCAATGGATTTGTTAAAGTTGCAGCTTACAAAATTAATACACAGAAATATATTGCATTTTTATACACTAACCAGAAAATATCAAAGAGAAAAATTCAAGAAGCAATTCCATTTATTGTTGCATCAAAAATAGTAAAATACCTAGGGATAAACCTACCTAAGGAGACAAAAGAAAAACCTGTACAATGAAAACTATAAGTTGCTGATGAAAAAAATCAAAGAAGACATCAACAGATAGAAAGATACCATGTTGCTAGATTGGATAAATCAACATTGTCAAAATGACTCTACTACCCAAGGCAATCTACATATTCAAATGCAATTCTTATCAAATTACCAATGACATTTTTCACAGAACTGGAATAAAAAAATTCCAAATTTTGTATGCAGACACAAAAGACCCTGAATAGCCAAAACAATCTAAGAAAGAAAAGTGGAGCTGGAGGAATCAGACTCCCTGACTTTAGACTATACTACAAAGCTACAGTCATCAAAATAGTAGAGTACTAGCACAAAAACAGAAATATAGATCAGTGGAACAGAATAGAAAACCCAGAAATAAGTCCATGCACCTATGGACAATTAATCCAAGACAAAGAAGTCTTATGTACGCAATGCTGCAAAGACAGTCTCTTCAAGATATGGTGGTAGGAATACTGCACAGCTACATGTTAAAAAAAAAAAAAAAGATGAAATTAGATCATTTTTTAATTCCATACACAAACATAAGCTCAAAATGGATTAAAGACCTAAATATGAGACTGGATACTATGAAACACCTAGAGGAATATATAGGCGGAACACTGTCTGATGTAAATCTCTTTTGATCTGTCTCCCAGAATAATGGAAATGAAATAAAAAATAAAAAATGGGACCTATTTGAACTCAAAAGCTTTTGCACAGCAAAGGAAACCATCAATAAAATGAAAAGACAACCCACTGGGAGAAAATATTTGCAAATGATTTGACCAATTAGGAATTAGTCTCAAAAATTTACAAGCAATTGCTTAACAGCATCAAAGGAAAAAAGAAGCAATCCACTCAAAAAAAAAAAAAAAAAAAAAGCGCTAAAGGGCAGAAAACCTAGATAGACATTCTTTGAAGAATACATATAAATGGTCAGTGGCACATGAAAAGATATTCACATCACTAATTATTAGAGAAATGCAAATCAAAACTACCATGAAAGATCTCACACCAGCCAGAATTGCTATTATCAAAAAATCTACAAATAATAAATGTTGGAAAGTGTGTGGAGAGAAGGGAAGCCTCCACTGTTGGTGGGAATGTAAATTGGTACAGTCACTATGGAGAACAGTATAGAGATTTCTTAAAAACCAAAAGAGAGGTATCATATGATTTTGAAATTCTACTCCTTGGCATATATCCAGAGAAAAGCATGATTTGAGTGGCTATGTGTACCCCAACATTCATTGCAGCACTATTTACAATAGCCACAACATGAAAGCAACCTAAATGTTCATTGAGAGAGGAATGGATAAAGAAGATATGGTCTGTATTTACAATGGAATATTACTCAACCACAAAAAGAATCAAATACTGCCATTTGTAGCAACATGAATGGAACTAGAGAGTGTCATAGTGAATGAAGTCAGACAGAGAAGGAGAAATAACGTATGGCATCCCTTATTTGTGGAATCTAAAATGAAATTATACAATAAACTTACAAAACAGAAACATAAACATGAGCCTATGTTTGCCAGGGGGCAGGATGGGAGGAAGGGATTGTTAGGGAGTTTGGGATGGGCATGTACACACTATTGTAATTAATATGGATGGACCTCCAGGACCTACTGTATAGCACATGGAACTCTGCTCAATGTTATGCTGAAGCCTGCTTAGGAGGGAAGTTTAACAAAGAATGGATAAATGTACATGTATGGCTGAGTCTTTTTGCATTTCACCTGAAACTATCACAACATTGTTACTTTGCTATAACTCAATACAAAATAAAATAGAAACAGTGACAGATTTTATTTTCTTGAGCTCCAAATCACTGCAGATGGTGATTGCAGCCATGAAATTAAAAGACACTTGCTCCTTGGAAGAAAAATTATAACAAACCTACACAGCATATTCAAATTAGAGATATTACTTTGCAAACAAAGGTCCATATAGTCAGTTATGTTTTTTCCAGTGAAAGGGAAAGTGAAAATGAAGTCGCTCAGTCTTGTCCGACTCTTTGTGACCCCATGGACTGTAGCCTATCATGCTCCTCCATCCATGGGATTTTCCAGGCAATAGTGCTGTGGAGTAGATTGCCATTTCCTTCTCCAGGGGATCTTCCGGACCCAGGAATCGAACCCAGGTTTCCTGCATTGCAGGTAGACGCTTTACCGTCTGAGCCACCAGGAAGCTTTTTTCCAGTAGTCACGTACAAATGTGAGAGCTGGACAATAAAAAAAGGCTGAGCACCGAAGAACTGATGCCTTCAAACTGTGGTGCTGGAGAAGACTCCTGAAAGTCCCTTGGACAGCAAGAAGATCAGACCAGTCAATTCTAAAGGAAATCAACCCCAAATAGTCATTGGAAGGACTGATGCTGAAACTGAATCTCCAATACTTTGCCACCTGATACGAAGAGCCAACTCATTGGAAAACACCCTGATGCTGGGAAAGATTGAAAGCAGGAGCAGAAGGGGATTACAGAGGATGAGACGATTGGATGGCGTCAGCAATTCAATAGACATAAGTTTGAGCCAATTCTGGGAGATGGTGAAGGACAAGGAAGTCTGGTGTGCTGCAGTCCATGGGGTCGCAAAGAGTCAGATATGACTGAGTAACTGAACAACAGCACCAAGATTAAAAAAGAAAAAAGTCATAAGAATGTCAACTACTTCATCTTTTCTAGTAAGTGAAAATATTAATTTTCAATCCCCCATCTCTGTGACATATGCACTCAGCACATTTCTCACTGTTTCATATGCTGTTACAAATGGCTTTTCAAACCGGTAAGTATAGTCTTGATCAATTAATTTTGGCAAAGTTCATTTAGCAAGAATTGTTTTATTAGGTCTAGACAACTGTCTATAATTCTATCATAGCAGAAAGAAGTTTCCTCTGATTTTTTTTAATGGAAAAATATAGGAAGGCAATTTTTACAGACATATCTTCTCAAATATCAGCTCTCTTAAAATTTTGTTTCTTTATTTTTAAATTTTTTAGCTTAGATTATTTTTGCAAGTAAATTCTTCTCATTATAGAGATATGACTTAACAAATTTCTCTATTATTGCAGTTTTAATTTATATACATATTTAAGGAAATATGAGCAAGTACACATTTTAGATGATATTTAGATTTAAAATAGCTCTGGCAATAGATTTTAACTTGAAACTTCAATTCAGCATCAGTGCCTGGCAAACTATATTTATAATGGGTAATAAAAATAACATTCTTTATCTACCCAAACTATTTTCAAAAATCATATAAAATAAAGACATGTGTGTTTTGTGGACAAGTGTAAAATTACAGCTTATACTGGGGATAACTCAGATTTATGCAAACCTTGGACTTAACAGAAATCTCATTTCTGAGCAGTTCTTTTAACAAGCACACATGACATCTCTTCAGTTTTAGAGTGATACTTGGGAATTGAAAGATTATTCAAAGAGATCTGGAATCATTTGTGGGCGTGCCTTATTCAGATCAGCATCAATTAGTCTATTTTTAAGTTTCTTTTTTTTTTTTTTTTAATCTTATTGCTTTCATTTGCCAGCCAGGATTCCCAAGAATGTTCATTGGGGTTAGGCCGGTGACCAAGTAGAGGACAAGAGTGGGAGGTTTGGGTGGGAGAGAAGGGTAGGTTGAGAACTGAGGTGAAAAGATAAATCCCTAGACCCATTCACAGGTTGGTGGTTAGAGAAGACAAAAGATGCATGGTAGAAAAGTTCACGGATGCCATAACTGGTACTGAGGACATATTTTCTGCATGATCACATTTGAATTTTATTTTAATTAACAAAGTTTGGCAGGTCACAGTAAAACTGATTATTAAAATCTCAAAATACAGTCCTGAGCTAGCATTGCCAATGGGAAGGTGGCCATAATACAAGTAAGATGTGTTGTAATCATGATGCTAAGAATCAACACGATTTACTGTGTTGTTTGTTCTCAAGGTGAGGATGCAGAAGGGTTAAAGAGAAGGCTTGCTCCAAGGTTTCCCACTGTGATAATTTGATGAATGTCATAAGGTTGAGGGTAGAGTGAAGTGATGAGTTCCCTTTGAACTTGCTGAGATAGATGCTTTGATTATTTCCACAATGTCTTGACTGATATTTCAGAATATTTCCCAAAGTTGGGCAAACCTAGTTCCAATTAGAAATATATAAATATGCTTAAGTTAAATTTGTAGGTGAAATGTTAGTTTTCTACCATAACTTTCAACTTGGTTCACTGCCATTGTAACACACATGTCAATGTAAATGTGAATTTTTTTTTTCTTTTTTTAATTCATCAGAATAAGATGTTAGGCCAGGGTAACCAAATGAACAACTTCAACGAATTTGAGAAAGAAAAACGTATTCTACTCATAAAAACACAACGACAAGCTTAGCTGACAGTCCAAGGCAACCACCAAGGTGAGACAGTGCAGCCTGGCATTTCCATATAAACCAAGTTTGCTGTTACACTGAAAGAGTGCCTGGAGGCTTCTACTAGCAATTAACTGCTTTCATCCTTAGGTAACATAGATCTCATCTATGCAATTTTTTTTTTTTTTTTTTTGCTGAAACCGATCACAAACTATATGTAACCTCCAGGAGGTAAAAAAGTTTCAGTATCTATCCTCATGTGCTCAGGAGAACCAGAAATAGTGGAAAAATAAACAAATGTCAGAGCAGTTTTGAAATCAAAAACACTTGAGTTCTAAGACAAGATCTACCTAAGTTTCTACATTCACAAAATGAGAATACTGATATTCTTCATAGATTTGGGGGTATAATGCAAAAGTCTGTGTAAACTTCCTGGTCAGTTACTCTAGAAACAGTGATATTGGTACTGTAGTTTGCTAGAATATCTAAATACACACTATGTGTGAAGGCGAAATCAAATACAGATTTTTTCCCCACACATATGTCTTTGAAAATTTGTTATTCACTTTGTTAGTTTATATGGGAGCAGACTGCAGTTATACTATGTACCTGAAAATAAATATAAATGTGCATATAACCTATCTCAGTTCAGGTCAGTTCAGTTCAGTTGCTCAGTCGTGTCTGACTCTTTGCGACCCCGTGAACCGCAGCACGCCAGGCCTCCCTGTCCATCACCAACTACCGGAGTCTACCCAAAGTATTGTCCATTGAGTCGGTGATGTCATCCAACCATCTCGTCCTCTGTCGTCCACTTCTCTTGCTTTCAATCTTTCCCAACATCAGGGTCTTTTCAAATGAGTCAGATCTTTGATCAGGTGGCCAAAATACTGGAGTTTCAGCTTCAACATCAGTCCTTCCAATGAACACCCAGGACCGATTTCCCTTAGGATGGACTGGTTGGATTTCCTTGCAGTCCAAGGGACTCTCAAGAGTCTTCTCCAATACCACAGTTCAAAAGCATCAATTCTTCTGTGCTCAGGCCTCTTTATAGTCCAACTCTCACATCCATACATGACCACTGGAAAAACCATAGCCTTGACTAGACGAACCTTTGTTAACAAAGTAATGTCTCTGCTTTTTAATATGCTGTCTAGATTGGTCATAGCTTTCCTTCCAAGGAGTAAGCATCTTTTAACATCATGGCTGCAATCACCATCTGCAGTGATTTTGGAGCTGAAAAAAATAAAGTCAGCCACTATTTGCCCATCTATCTCAGTTAGTATAACTATTAAGATTTCCTTCCACCTCACAGCTTAATTTATGTTTAGAGATCTGTGGTTCTTGTCTGTGACTGGACATTCTTCAAATTTTTATTTCAAAGGTTCCTTTTTGGATTGCCATTATTAAGGTTTGTTGATATGTTAACAAATGGTTATTAATTTTTAGATCCCTGATTACTCATATGGGTCTAACAGAAACACTCATAATGATTTATCATATGGCCATGTCCACATATCATTGACTTGAATGCTATTTCTTTTTTGAAACATATAATTCCCTGACACTGGATAATCCACAGAAAGCTCATCACTGCAACACTTCATTTCAGCCCTCAGTCTGGGCCATTGTCCACTAATTCCACTAGAATTCTGCTAATCTTCCAAATGGCATTTTGACTGTAGACAGATGCCAGTTACAATTATGCAACGTCTTTAACATTAGGAATACAGATTGGAAAACCCAGTTAATTCAACTAATTACATATTATTATCTTGAGTGAGGCAATACATTACAAGCTATAATGTAGTTAATCTTACCTTAGTGACTTCAATAAACAAATCTGATATACACCAACAAGCTTAATTATTTCAAGCAGATAAAGTTGGCTCAATATTAGAACATCTCATTTAATTTAGACTAATTTAATTTAGTAAAAAGTCATCTTTTCTGTCCTTCTGTTCTTTGAAATATTTTTTCATTAGGTAATAATAAAAATATTGCTTTATAATGAAAATGATAAACATATTTCTTAAATTTTAGAATGTGATAGTCTTATTATTGGAAGAGTTTCTAACACTCTGCTGTTTGTTTATAGTTGTTGTTAATGAGTTAACATTCCCTTTATACTTACTAGATATCATCATTATCAATTTGTGACGTATCCTCTTTATTTTTACTATATCTCATTAAGGATTCCAATGTATCTATATGCAAATCTTTAAAAAATGTTTAAATATTTTCTTCAAATTAAGAAAATATATTCATTTTCCTGTTAAATATGTAACAGAGCAAGAATGTAAAATTATTTAAAGTGTACAGTTATAAATAAATTGTTCATTGATAGCACGACTTTGGGTGAATTTTAACTAACATACAAATTAATTTGGAATCGTCACTCTTTATGAAAGTGAAAATGTTAAAATAGGCACTTAAAAAAAGGAAAAGATAGAGGTCAGTAACTACATTTTGGAAGCAGTGCTAATTAGGAGAATTTTCTCACTGTGGAGGCAGGAATTAAAAAACCCACAGTAGCTTTAACACTCAAACAATTATGTTTGCTAAAACTTTCCAACCAGTCTGTTCTAAAGGAGATCAGCCCTAGGTGTTCTTTGGAAGGAATGAGGCTAAATCTGAAACTCCAATACTTTGGCCACCTTATGCAAAGAGTTGACTCATTGGAAAAGACTCTGATGCTGGGAGGGATTGGGGGCAGGAGGAGAAGGGGACGACAGAGGATGAGATAGCTGGATGGCATCACTGACTCGATGGATGTGAATTTGAGTGAACTCCAGGAGATGGTGATGGACAGGGAGGCCTGGTGTGCTGCGATTCATTGGGTTGCAAAGAGTCGGACATGACTGAGAGACTGAACTGAACTGAACTGAACCTTTGTTTATTGTACATGAACACATTTTTTAAGCTAATGACAAAAATAGGATTTCTGAGGTAAAAATATGACAACTTTGTATATTTCCATAATTCTAAAGACTGTGGTAAATTATTCAAATATTCATTAATCATTTATTGTGGAAGAAAATTATTAAATATTGCAAAAGAGATATCTGAATTATTATTGGGGGTGCAGATTAACCAATTTAGTTGAAGTAATAAGTATTTAAATTATTTTAAATGTTATTAAAACATAGTTAAAATGTTTGTGTGGTGTGTATGTAAACAAAGTAAATACATTCTATGATTTATTCTCAAATATTTAAATTGTGCTGCTAGTAAATACTACAAACATTAGCTTCTTCTACTATCTTTCTTTAGTTTGCATGAAAATTGGAAGTTTTCTTATCCCCCATACTTAGAGATGAGTATACCACTCATCTGTGTTTATTTTTTAAAATAATATAGAAAACACCCAAAAATAAATAATAAAAACTACTTTTGCTAGTAGTTATATTTATAAGCATTTCCAAAGGAAGGGGAAGCAAACACATTCAAAATAAAATTACAACAGAATTCAGGTATATACAACAGTAACTGACCCAGGAAAAACACTTATAGTGAGGCCCAAGTATATTTTGAATAAAATGGAAAATAGCATAGTACTGTACATTTGAGTATATCAACAATTTTCATAACAATGATGAACTAAGACAATGTCATGTTTAAAAAAAAAAAATTATTTAGCAGAAGTCCAGAAATGTGAGGTACTTTTGGGGTCTGAGTGTGCAGATGTAGCACCCAGAGCCCACATTCCTCTTGGAGGGTCTTATTGCCACAGTTCAGGAGTTGCCTCCACAAGATCATTCCCCTTTCCAGAACAGGACACATACTGCTGCTGGATGAAGGAGCAGGAAGGGCTAGCCCGTCCCACTCCAGGCAGCATCACTCTGATGGTACATCTCTTGCTGCATACATCACAGGGTCAGCAGAAAGGTCTGCCCACTAAGTGATGCTCCACCTCTCTTTCCTGTGCACTTCCTTCCTTCCCTCTTGCCTTCCACATATATCAGTCATATTTTATAAATGTAATTTTACTGGAAAAAAAATGTTACATGAAATACGGCTTCCTAAGAATGACCTATTGTTCCCCCTAGATTTAGGGCTGTTGTTATACTTAGTCCTATTTAATTTTCTATAAATAACTATGGAACAAAGACAGAGGAATCTGGAATAAAAATTCTAATATCTGTGGTGTCTTTGAAGGAGCTGAGAGGCCAGGATTCTGACGGCAGTAGTCACACTAGCCAGAAACCAATGAAAGCTGGGTTTGTTTTCAAACTGTGTAAGAATGGCAGAATTAGACATGCATTGTGAATATAAAATAAGCATAAAGTGTAGACCCATATTCTGTTTTTCACACTTTCCTCAAAAGACAGCAGAGTCCTTAGCATCTTCTATTTTATACACTAAACTATTTTGAATTCTGCCTATGATCACAGAAATCTGTGATGTGCTGATGTGCTAATGTGCTTGTAATACTCAGCTTTTAAAATTTCAATTACCAAGTGCTAATTAGCATCTAAAATGAGGGAAAGGTCCCAGAAAGGTTGTAAGAAAACAAGGAAGATAAAAAGTTGAGTTGGCTAACTAAGAAAGAAAATTACTTCAAAGCAGAAAAGGGAAGAATGGAAGGACAGGAAATGAGGGAAGAGAGAACTGAGGAAGAAAAGACTTGTTCTGAGGAGAGGAAGAAAAAGAATACACAGAATCTGTTTTTTTGAAAACCTTGTTTTTCTTGACTTTGCTTTCAAACAAGATTCTGAAAATGTTTTCTGTTTGTTTGATTTAGCCAAGTTTTATTTCTCATCGTTTTACCTCACAGTTGAATCTGAAGAGAATGAAATTCAAATCAGCTACTAGTAGTTTTCCATTTTCAGTTGTTAATACCTGTAGACAATAGGTAATACCAACTTTATTTTCAGTTTCTTTCTTGTGTTAAATTGTATACGTGACAATTCAAAAATATAGTTTGAGAACGTTGCTAAAATGAATGTATTTTTGACTATAAACATTTCAGAAAAATCCCGTAAGAATTATTTTCTTTTATGAGTTAACAGCTCAAAGATTTTAATTAAAAAAAATTCTCCACAAAATCCATATGCTCCCATAAGGCTAAAGTCACATAATTGGCTATCACTTTGACTTTCAAGCTGTAGGGAGCTGGAGACAATTCTCAATTTCCTTATAGGAAGAAAGCCAGACTAGACAGCAGGAAGACAATAGATCACAGAGAACATTGTTGAAACCATGCTTTAGTAAAAGCAAACAACAGAAGTCTCATAAGGCAAAGTGGAGCAGATGGTCCTAAGAATCTATTGGAAGAGGTTATTTTTGTTCTTAGGACATAGCTTATGATGGGAAGCAAATGCACTGGGAACACATTAACTGGTGCATACAAATGTGAGTGTTAGTTTCCTAAGGTGAAACCTAACATTTAATCAGAATCTTTGTTTCTAACTCTCAAGTCTTGCTCTATTGCTTCCAGATAATATACTATATGATTTCCAGTCACATGCTGATGAGAAATAGAAATGGCAGAGTGGAGAGAGTAGCAATAAGTCAGATTTGCTCTTCTTCAGATAGTCAGGGAAATAAAACCCTTTTTACCAGATACTGAAGGAAAAACAGGAGCAGATTTTCTAACCTGCCTACCTGATGTAATCATAGTTCCATTGCTGATAATACACCTTAAGAACTGTGCACACATTCACATGTCACAATATGGAAGATACAAACATGATGATCATGGAGCAGATTATGTAATTATATGTTGTGGACAGAACATAATTGTATTAAATAATTTGGCTGAAATACAGACAACTTTGTTTTGACCATTTTTATTCTCCCCAGGGCTTAAGTTGTTATTTGTTGTTATAATGTGGTAACTAAAAATATTGCAATTGCAACTGCCAAATTAGTAAGAAAACTTCCCAAAAATCACTACAATAATTAGAATTATATTCTTCAAAGCTATATTTGTGTGTGTGAGTGTATGAGTGTGTATGTATGTATATATGAGTGTAGATGAATAAAATAACCTGTCACATTTATCTTTGAGGACCATGAAGAAGAAGTGTTAATAAAATAAATAGGTGCCTTGACACAGACTCATGTCAATGAAACAGCGATGAGTCAGTGCTGAGCTGTCACAAACTGAAAACCAGCATATCCTAGGACTGGATTCTCAGTGAATATTGATAAAACATTTCACACTTTAGGGATGATTTGTTTTATTTTTTCAATTTAAACTATTAGGGTGAGATGGTTAGATGGCAACACCAACTCAATGGACATGAGTTTGAGCAAATTTTTAGAGAGAGTGAAGGACAGGGAAGCCTGGTGTACTACAGACCATGGGGTTACAGAGTCAGACTTGACTGAGCAACCAAACAACATCACATAAATGTGTAATTTTCTTTCAGTATTATAAAGTACAGTGCAAACATGAAGTGTGATGTGATCCATGGTCATTTTTGTTACCTAAAATCTTTATCTTCATTTTCCATTGAATATGTGCCTCATATGTGGCATATTATGTGCCTCAACACTCTACAGCAGCCCTCAGTGACATGGGTGTGTATCTATGGGGGATTACAGTTCTCATAAGATGCATCTGGAAAGGTGTGGGCAGGTAGGGAAAGAGATTGGTTTGCCCTGTTACAAGGACTAGCTTCTGGAATTTAATTGATGGAGACCAGTGATATTAAAGGTCCTCCTCCAAAATTGTCATCAACAACAAAGAATTGTGCAATATGCCAGTAATGCCTCTGTTAAAGGGAACTTCATGGAACATCTGACCTGACCACACATTTGTAAGCTTAACTCTGCCATTGATTCACAAACTTTATAGCCCAGACAAAATGAACATGCTATTTCCTTTAACGTGGGAGTTAGTATGCCATTTTCCCTTCCTGAAGTGCTTTTCTCTTCTCCCACTCTCTGTCATCACGAAGCTAGATAACAAACTCACTTTTTCCAATTTAAATCCACTTGTTGTTTTATTAGCAAAATATTCCATGTGTCCATCATGTTTCATTACAATCATGCTTTGCTTTATTATATTTTGTTTATTGCAACTCACAAATACTGCCTTCTTTCTTTTTTTAAAATTTTTTTTAAATTAAAGGCATGTGGCAACCCTAGATCAAACAAGTGTATTAGCATTATTGTTCCAAAAGCATGTGCTCACCTTGTGTCTCTGTGTAACATTTTGGTAGTTAACACCATATTTCAAATTTTTTCAATATTATCATATTTTATATGATGATCTCTTATCAGTAATCTTTGATATTACTGCGGTAGTTTTAGGGCACCACGAGCCATACCCATATAAGAGGGAGAACTCAATAGATAATCTTTGTCTGTGTCTTGACTGTTCCACCTACAGGCTGTCCCCAACAATTCCCCCCTTTCCCTGGGTCTCCCTATTCCCTGAGACACTACAATATTGAAATCAGGCCAATAAATAACACTACTGATTTAAACTGTGATGAAACTTTTGTGCAACTTTCAAAAAACCGCTTGTTTTGAAATTTCAATGTACAAAATTCATAAAGTGTTCACAACAAAAAGCAAACATGTACCTAGTGAATATGCTGTAAGGATCGATATAGGTTATATTATTTAAGGACCTAGGACAATTACAGGATCATCGAGTTAATAACTAGTAACAAATATTACTTGAGGCTTATACATAGAATTTTGTGTATGTCTTTTTTTATCAGGCTTTTCTTCTAAAGTTTAAATTTTTGAAACATATAAATCTTGAAAAACTAAGTTCTTGCATTTTTCTGTATTCAAATATATACAAAATTTGTTTACTATTATACATATATATATATTCTTTTATTTTTCTGTAATGATACATTTGTTTCTTGTTCTACTGTATGGGCAAGTTTAGATTTAGACCACATGAATACTACTTTTCATGCTGTTCATGGGGTTCTCAAGGCAAGAATATTGAAGTGGTTTGCCATTCCCTTCCCTAGTGGACCATGTTTTATCAGAACTCTTCGCTATGACCCATTCATCTTGGATGGCCCTACATGGCATGGCTCATAGTTTCATGGAGTTAGACAAGGCCATGTGATCAATTTGATTAGTTTTCTGTGATTGTGTTTTTCATTCTGTCTGCCCTCTGAAGGATAAGGATAAGAGGCTTATGGAAAGTTCCTGATGGGAAAAGAGTGACTGTGGAGGAAACTGGGTCTTGTTCTGATGGGCGGGGCCATGCTCAGTAAATCTTTAATCCAATTTCCTGTTGATGGGTGGGACTGTGTTCCCTCCCTGTTGTTTGGCCTGAGGTCAAGCTATGGTAGGAGTAATAAAGGTTATAGCAGACATCCTTTAAGAAGACTTGTGCGTGCACTGTTCTATTCAGGGCCCCTGTCCCTTCAGTAGGCCACTGTGAACCCACACCTCCCCTGGAGACTCCTGGACACTCACAGGAAAGTGTGGCTTAAACTCTCGTGGGAACACTGTACTTTCTTCTGGCTTCTGGTCTGCAAAAGTTTTCTTTATGTCTTCCAAGTGTCTGTTTCACCAGTACTGTGGAAATTCTGTAATCAAATCCTACTGGCCTCCAAAGTCAAAGTTCTCAGTATTTTTGTCAAATCCCCAGATTGGAAAATCTGTTGTGGATCCTAGAACTTTCTTAACAGTGTGAGAATTTCTTTGGTATAATTACTCTGCAGTTTGTGGGTCATTTGCTTGGTCGCTCTATGGTGGGGCCAGTGATGACCTCCTCTAAGAGGGCTTATGACACACAGTGTATGACCCAGGTCTGATGCAGCCAGAGCACTTGTCCCCGTGGCAGGTCACTGATGACCCACGCCTCCTCAGGAGACACTCAAATACTCAAAGGCAGGTCTGGCTCAGTCTCTGTCAGGTCTCTGGGTCCTGGTGTATAGAAGATTTGGTTTGAGCCCTCCGAGTGTCTCTGGTGAGTGTAAGGTTTGATTCTAAACATGGTTTTTCCCCCTACTGTTATGTTCAGACTTTTTCTTTGCCATGGATGTGGGGCATCTTTTTTTGGTGGGATCCAACATTCTCCTGTTGATGGTTTTTCAGCAGCAAGTTGCAATTTTGAAATTCTCAAAAGGAGAATATGAGTGCAAGTCCTTCTATTCAAGCATCTTGTAACAAAATGTTCAGTGTTCAAAATTATCCAAGTCAGCCTTCAACAGTACATGAACTGAGAACTTACAGGTATTCAAACTGGATTTAGAAAAGGCAGAGGAACCAGACATCAAATTGCCAATATCTGTTGGATCATACAAAAAGCAAAGGAGTTCCAGAAAAAAACATGTACATCTGCTTTATTTACTACACCAAAGCCTTTGACTGTATGGCTTACAAAAAACTGAAAAGTTCTTTAAGATACAAAAATACCAGACCACCTTAACTGCCTCCTGAGACATCTGTATGCAGGTCAAGAAGTAACCTTTAGAACTGAAGACGGAACAACAGATTGGTTCCAAATTGGGAAATGTGTATATCAAGGCTGTATGTTGTCACCCTGTTTATTTAACTTATATGCAGATTACATCATGTGTAATGCTGGGCGGGATGAAACACAGGCAAGAGTCAAGATTGCCAGGAGAAATATCAATAACTTCAGATATGCAGATAACTCCACTCTTATCTCAGAAAGGAAAGAAAAACTAAAGAGCCCTTTGCTGAAAGTGAAAGAGGAGAGTGAAAAAGCTGGCTTAAAACTCAACCTTCAAAAAATGAAAATCACGGTATTTGGTCCCATCACTTAATGGCAAATAAATGGGGAAACAATGGAAATCATGACAGACTTTATTTCCTGGGGCTCCAAAATCACAGCAAATGGTGAATGCAGCCATGATATTAAAAAACAAACACAAACAAACAAACAAAAAAAAACTTGCTCCTTGGAAGAAAAGCTACAACCAACCTAGACAGCATTTCAAAAAACAGAGACATTATTTTGCCAACAAAGGTCCATCTTGTCAAACCTATGGTTTTTCCAGTAGTCATAAATGGATGTGAGAGTTGGACCATAAAGAAAACTGAGTGCTTAAGAATTGATGTTTTTGAACTGTGGTGTTGGAGAAGACTCTTGAGAGTCCCTTTGCATGCAAGGAGATCCAACCAGTCCATCGTAAAGGAAATCAGTCCTGTATGTTCATTAGAAGGACTGATGCTGAAGCTCCAATACTTTGGCCACCTGATGCAAATTGCTGACTCATTGGAAAAGCCCCTGAGGCTGGGAAAGATTGACGGCAAGAGGAGAAAGGGATGACAGAGAATGACATTGTTGGATGGCATCACCGATTGGATGGACATAGTTTGAGAAAGCTTCAGTAGTCGGTGATGGACAGGGAGTCCTGGTGTGCTGCAGTCCAAGGGTTTAAAAAGAGTCAGAAATGACTGAGTGACTGAACTGATCTGGATTGAACACTAGTATAAAATGTCTTTTGAAAATTTTGCATGGATTCAGGAATATATCAAAATGCAATAAAGAGCAATGTCTTGCTTTTCCATTGCCTTTTGTTAATGTGACTTATTCCCCTCTTGCTTTTTCAGCTTTCTCTTAAGTTAATAGCTTTTCAACTCTTTGGTGCCTGATAGCTCCTCTTGCCATTAATCACCATGAAGCTAACAGCTAACACACCTCTCTGCATTACATTGAGTTTAACTCTGTCTACACAGCAATGAATAAAAGTCATGAAAACAGAGGAGGGTTCCAAATAAAAGTGTGTGTGTGTGTTCAAACATTCAGACCTCTAGAAAATGCTTTTGATTCTGACAATTTTCTTCTCGAAGTTAGTGTACTTTAAACAAACTAAGAGATGAAATTTTACTTAAAGAAAAAGTATTAAATAGGCATAATACTTGAAAGATATTTTGATAAAAAATTAATAACGACTAAAGTTTATTACTATTCTTCTAAAATATTGATCTAAATGTTTTCCTTCCAGTGCTTACAAGTTATTTCATGTATCTTAACACATTTTTTAAAAAAGAGTAAGAATAAATTTGATATCCGTGTGATAAACCAGGTGATTAATTGGTCAGTTAATTGCTTGGAGTAACAAGAGAAAGAGCTTCATGACTGATTCAAAATTGTTGCAGGTTAAAACTATGTTTTTTATACTGTCTGAAGATTTTCAAACTCTACAACTTTGGGGTCAAATTTTAATTCCCCCTAAATTATGGGTTCAGTTCAGTTAGGATGCTAAAAATTATGGGTTCAATTCAGTTCAGTTTAGTCGCTCTATCATTTCCGACTCTTTGAGACCCAATGAATTGCAGTACTCCAGGCCTCCCTGTCCATCACCAACTCCCGGAGTTCACTCAGACTCACGCCCATCGAGTCAGTGATGCCATCCAGCCATCTCATCCTCTGTCTTCCCCTTCTCCTCCTGACCCCAATCGCTCCCAGCATCAGAATCTTTTCCAATGAGTCAACTCTTCGCATGAGGTGGCCAAAGTACGGGAGTTTCAGCTTTAGCATCATTCCTTCCAAAGAAATCCCAGGGCTGATCTCCTTCAGAATGGACTGGTTGGATCTCCTTGCAGTCCAAGGGACTCTCAAGAGTCTTCTCCAACACCACAGTTCAAAAGCATCAATTCTTCAGCTCTCAGCCTTCTTCACAGTCCAACTCTCACATCCGTACATGACCACTGGAAAAACCATAGCCTTGACTAGACAGACCTTTGTTGGCAAAGGAATGTCTCTGCTTTTGAATATGCTATCTAGGTTGGTCATAACTTGCCTTCCAAGGAGTAAGCGTCTTTTAATTTCATGGCTGCAATCACCATCTGCAGTGATTTTGGAGCCCCCAAAAATAAAGTCTGACACTGTTTCCACTGTTTCCCCATCTATTTCCCATGAAGTGATGGGACCAGATGCCATGATCTTCGTTTTCTGAATGTTGAGCTTTAAGCCAACTTTTTCACTCTCCACTTTCACTTTCATCAAGAGGCTTTTTAATACCTCTTCACTTTCTGCCATAAGTGTGGTGTCATCTGCATATCTGAGGTTATTGATATTTCTCCCGGCAACCTTGATTCCAGCTTGTGTTCCTTTCAGCCCAGCGTTTTTCATGATGTACTCTGCATAGAAGTTAAATAAACAGGGTGACAATATACAGCCTTGATGTACTCCTTTTCCTATTTGGAACCAGTCTGTTGTTCCATGTCCAGTTCTAACTGTTGCTTCCTGACCTGCATACAGATTTCTCAAGAGGCAGGTCAGGTGGTCTGGTATTCTGATCTCTTTCAGAATTTTCCACAGTTTATTGTGATCCACACAGTCAAAGGCTTTGGCATAGTCAATAAAGCAGAAATAGATGTTTTTCTGGAACTCTCTTGCTTTTTCCATGATCCAGAGGATGTTGGCAATTTGATCTCTGGTTCCTCTGCCTTTTCTCAAACCAGCTTGAACATCAGGAAGTTCACGGTTCACGTATTGCTGAAGCCGGGCTTGGAGAATTTTGAGCATTACTTTACTAGCATGTGAGATGAGTGCGATTGTGCAGTAGTTTGAGCATTCTTTGGCATTGCCTTTCTTTGGGATTGGAATGAAAACTGACCTTTTCCAGTCCTGTGGCCACTGCTGAGTTTTCCAAATTTGCTGGCATATTGAGTGCAGCACTTTCACAGCATCATCTTTCAGGATTTGGAATAGCTTAACTGGAATTCCATCACCTCCACTAGCTTTGTTCGTAGTGATGCTTTCTAAGGCCCACTTGTCTTCACAGTCCAGGATGTCTGGCTCTAGGTCAGTGATCACACCATCGTGATTATCTGTGTCGTGAAGATCTTTTTTTTACAGTTCTTCTGTGTAATCTTGTCACCTCTTCTTAATATCTTCTGCTTCTGTCAGGTCCGTACCATTTCTGTCCTTTATCGAGTCCATCTTTGCATGAAATGTTCCTTTGGTATCTCTGATTTTCTTGAAGAGATCTCTCGTGTTTCCCATTCTGTTGTTTTCCTCTATGTCTTTGCATTGATCGCTGAAGAAGGCTTTCTTATCTCTTCTTGCTTTTCTTTGGAACTCTGCATTCAGATGCTTATATCTTCCCTTTTCTCCTTTGCTTTTCACTTCTCTTTTTTTCACAGCTATTTGTAAGGCCTCTCCAGACAACCATTTCACTTTTTTGCATGTCTTTCCATGGGAATGGTCTTGATCCCTGTCTCCTGTACAATGTCACAAAACTCATTCCATAGTTCGTCAGGCACTCTATCTATCAGATCTAGGCCCTTAAATCTATTTCTCAATTCCACTGTATAATCATAAGTGATTTGATTTAGGTCATACCTGAATGGTCAAGTGGTTTTCCCTACTTTCTTCAGTTTAAGTCTGAATTTGGTAATGAGTTCATGATCTGAGCCACAGTCAGCTCCCAGTCTTTTTTTTTTTTTTTGTATGTATAGAGCTTCTCCATCTTTGGCTGCAAAGAACAGAATCAATCTGATTTCAGTGTAGACCATCTGGTGATGTCCATGTATAGAGTCTTCCCTTGTGTTGTTGGAAGAGGGTGTTTGCTATTACCAGAGCATTTTCTTGGCAAAACTCTATTAGTCTTTGCCCTGCTTCATTCCGTATTCCAAGGCCAAATTCGCCTGTTACTCCAGGTGTTTCTTGACTTCCTACTTTTGCATTCCAGTCCCCTATAATGAAAAGGACATCTTTTTTGGGTGTTAGTACTAAAAGGTCTTGTAGGTCTTCATAGAACCGTTCAACTTCAGCTTCTTCAGCATTGCTGGTTAGGGCATAGACTTGGATTACTATGATATCGAATGGTTTGCCTTGGAAACGAACAGAGATCATTCTGTTGTTTTTGAGATTGCATCCAAGTACTGAATTCCAGACTCTTTTGTTGACCATGATGGCTACTCCATTTCTTCTGAGGGATTCCTGTCTGCAGAAGTAGATATAATGGTCATCTGAGTTAAATTCACCTGTTCCAGTCCATTTTAGTTCGCTGATTCCTAAAATGTCGACATTCACTTTTGCCATCTCTTGTTTGACCACTTTCAATTTGCCTTGATTCCTGGACCTGACATTCCAGGTTCCTATGCAATATTGCTCTTTACAGCATCAGACCTTGCTTCTATCACCAGTCACATCCACAGCTGGGTATTGTTTTTGCTTTGGCTCCATCCCTTCATTCTTTCTGGAGTTATTTCTTCACTGATCTCCGGTAGCATAGTGGGCACCTACTGACCTGGGGAGTTCCTCTTTCAGTATCCTATCTGTTTGTCTTTTCATACTGTTCATGGGATTCTCAAGGCAAGAATACTGAAGTGGTTTACCATTCCCTTCTCTAGTGGACCACATTCTGTCAGATCTCTCCACCATGACCCACTCATCTTGGGTTGCCCCAGGGGCATGGCTTAGTTTCATTGAGTTAGACAAGGCTGTGTTCCTAATGTGATTAGATCGACTAGTTTCCTATGAGTATGGTTTCAGTGTGTCTGCCCTCTGATGCCCTCTTGTAACACCTACCGTCTTACTTGGGGTCTCTTATCTTCGGCATGGGGTATCTCTTCACGGCTGCTCTAGCAAAGTGCAGCCGCTGCTCCTTACCTTGGTCGAGGGGTATCTCCTCTACACTGCCCTTCCTGACCTTCAACGTGGGATATCTCCTCTAGGCCCTCCTGTGCCCGAGCAGCCACCGCTCCTTGGACGTGGGGTTGGTCCTCCCAGCCGCCGTCCCTGGACTCGGGCGTGGGGGCATGGGGTAGCTCCTCCTGGCCGCCACCCCTGGCCTCAGGTGTGGGGGACTATAGTCCATAGGATTGCAAACAGTTGGACATGACTGAGCACATACACACAATGCAACTAAAAATGTTTCTTAATCATAATCACTTTAAGTGAATCTAAATTCATACCAAGAAGAAAAGCATTTAATGAAAATAAGAGCTTACAACTTAGCAAGTTAAAAAATAAAATTAATAGGCAAATTGAATTTTATGGTATTGTAAATAATGAGTGATGCAGGTATATTTGTAATATTTTTTCTCCTCTTTATAAAATTATTAGGATCTCTAGAGTTATATGTAATAAATGAATATTACTTTACATCCATAATTTTTTTCTTAAACTATGGGTTAATGGAAAGTAAACCTTAGATATTTTTCATATGATTAGTACATAAAATTCAGAGGAGGCAATGGCAACCCACTCCAGTAATATTGTCTGGAAAATCCCATGGACTGAGTAGCCTGGTGGGCTGCAGTCCATAGGGTCGCTAAGAGTCGGACACGACTGAGAGACTTCACTTTCACTTTCATGCATTGGAAAAAGAAATGGTAACCCACTTCAGTGTTCTTGCCTGGATAATCCCAGGGACAGGGGAGCCTGGTGGGCTGCCTTCTATGGGGTTGTACATAGTTGGACACTACTGAAGCGACTTAGCTTCAAAAGCAGCAGTACATAAAATTAATGAAATTGATCATTTTCCACCTTCCAAAGGTTATGAGATATATTAAAACATGATGGATAGCTATAAATAGATCCCTAGATTCTTAAATTAGGAAAAATCAAATAAACTTAAACACAAATAATTAACAAAACGTAAGCAACAAAATATAACCAAGCATTTTGAAAGACAGTTTTAATTTATGAACTTGGCAGAAATTCAATTCATTTTCAATTGCTAAATCTGATTTTTTCTTGAGGTCCTTGGTCAGACTAATAGACAAGTGATATCCACAACATATGTGGATATTTGAGTTGTTAAGCACAAAAATAAGATAAGGCCTAAGTGTAGACAGGAAACACATCAGAGAAGACAGGAAAAGAAAGAGATAATTCAACATATTATTGATAAAAAGAGGAATAGACATATTGGGTGGGGCAAAAATCCACTTGGGTTTTCTGTAAAATGTTATGGAAAAACTTGAAGGAACATTTTGGTCAACCCAATATATATCAATCCTGCTTCTAGCGTCTCAATGACCAAATAGTTTATATTCTTTAATACTTTTATATGGTATCAATTATTTATGCAACAAATGGAATGTGAACAATGTTCTGATAGGTTCAGTAGCCAAAAGCTCTATGTTTGCAACTAATAATATTTATGCTAAAATATTAACCTTGACTAGAGTAGAAATTCCTCACATAGAAAATCCTAGGCCTACCAGAATATGTTCCTCAATATGCAGGGGGTATTTTTTAAGATTTCCACTGCTGCTGAGTCACTTCAGTTGTGTCCGACTCTGTGCGACCCCATAGACGGCAGCCCACCAGGATGCCCCGTTCCTGGGATTCTCCTGGCAAGAACATTGGAGTGGGTTGCCATTTCCTTCTCCAACACGTGAAAGTGAAAAGTGAAAGTGAAGTCGCTCAGTCATGTCTGACCCTCAGCGACTCCATGGACTGCAGCCTTCCAGGCTCCTCCTTCCATGGGATTTTCCAGGCAAGAGTACTGGAGTGGGGTGCCATTGCCTTCTCCGAGATTTCCATTATACCATGTCAAATGTTACTTTTAATATCAGAAACAGTCAGATGTGTGCTTCTTGAAATATGTGCATCAAACATTACTGCTGCTGCTTCTAAGTCCCTTTAATCATGTCCGACTCTATGCAACCCCATAGAAGGCAGCCCACCAGGCTCTGCTGTCCCTGGGATTCCCCAGGCAGGAACAATGGAGTAGGTTGCCATTTCCTTCTCCAATGTATGAGACTGAAAAGTCAAATTGAAGTCGCTCAGTCTTGTCCAACTCCGTGCAACCTCATGGGCCACAGCCTACCAGGCTCCTCCAACCATGGAATTCTCCAGGCAAGAGTACTGGAGTAGGTTGCCATTGCCTTCTCCTTAAATATTACTATGATGCTACTATTATTCTCTTTCTTATAGATTGAAAAACAAACTCATCATAAATGGCAATGTGCTCAAAGTCAAGTAGCTTTTTAGTTTTTTTGGAGAGTGGGCAGAAGGGGTACACCATGTGGCATGAAGGATTATCCAATCCAAGCCCCCTGCATCAGAAGTGCAGAATCTTAACCACATGACCATCAAGGAAGCTCAGAGGTAGTTTTTTGTGTCTGAGAGTTGTTGAAATTCAGCCTCTCTGGAAACTGTCTATTCCACTAAACTCCATAGTATCCTGCTGTCTTCTTGTGAGTAGCTGTGGCAAAATAAACTTCGCTTGTGTGTGTTCTTTTCTCAAAATATACCTTCTAGTGAAGGAGGAGGAATGAAAATATCAGTTAAATTATCCTTAAACTAGATGACTTTATTCTGAGACACATCCTATACTATTTAAAATCAAAACTAGATAATGCCTTTTAAATGCACAAAGCCAAGATTTAAGGTCATCGTTCAGTGTCCAAATTTTTGTGAACCCATGGACTGTACCACACCAGGCTTCCCTGTCCTTCACAATCTCCCAGAGCTTACTCAAACTCTGATGCTATCCAGCCATCTCACCCTCTATTGTTCCCTTTTTCTCCAGACTTCAATCTTTACCATATTCAGGGTCTTTTATAATGAGTCAGCTCTTTGCATCAGGTGGCCAAAAGATTGGAGCTTCAACTTCAGCATCAGTCCTTCCAGTGAATATTCAGGACTGATTTCCTTTAGGATTGACTGGTTGGATCTCCTTGCAGTTCAAGGGACTCTCAAGAATCTTCTCCAACACACAGTTCAAAAGTACCAATTCTTCTGCATTCAGCTTTCTTTATGGCTCAATTCTCACAGCTATACATGACTACTGGAAAAACCATAGCTTTGACTAGATGGACTCTGTTGGCAAAGTAATGTCTCTGTTTTTTAACAAACTGTCCAGATTGGTCATAGCTTTCCTTCCAAGGAACAAGAATCTTTTAATTTCATGGCTGCAGTCACCATCTGTGGTGATTTGGGAGCCCCAGGAAATATAGTCTGTCACTGTTTCCATTGTTTTCCCATCTATTTGCATTGAGTGATGGGACCAGATGCCCTGAACTTCATTTTCTGAATGTTGACTTTAAACGAGCTTTTTCACTCTCCTCTTTCATCTTCATCAAGAGGCTCTTTAATTCCTCTTTGCTTTCTTCCATAAGAGTGGTGTCAACTGCATACCTGATATTATTAATATTTCTCCCAGAAATCTTGTTTCCAGATTGAGCTTCATCCAGCCCGTATAAAGCTTCTGCTGCAAAAAATATATTCAATCTGATTTCAGTATTGACCATCTGGTGATGTCCTTATATAGAGTGGTCTCTTATGTTGTTGGAAGAGGGTGTTTGCTATGATCAGTGTGTTCTCTTGGCAAAACTCTGTTAGCCTTTGCCCTGCTTCATTTTGTACTCCAATGCCAAACTTGACTGTTATTTAAGGTACCTCTTGACTTCCAACTTTTGAATCCTAGTACCCTATGAAGAAAAGTACATCTTTTTGGGGCATTAGTTCTAGAAAGTCTTGTAGATCGTCATAAACCAGTCAACATAAGCTTCTTCACCATTAGTGGTTGGGGTGTAGACTTGGATTTCTGTGATATTGAATTGTTTGAACCTACAGGGCTCTTTCTGTTTTTGAGATTGCACACAAGTACTGCATTTCAAACTCTTTTGCTGACTATTAGAGCTACCACATTTCTTCTAAGGGATTTTTGCCCACATTAGTAGATGTAATGATCATCTGAATTAAGCTCAACATTGATACATTTTAGTTCACTGATTCTTACAATGTAAATGTTCGCTCTTGCCATCTCTTGTTTGACCATTTCCAGTTTATCTTGATTCATGGACCTAACATTCCATGTTACTGTGCAATATTGTTCTTTACAGCATCGGACTTTACTTTCACCACCACACACATCTGCAACTGGTTTTTGTTTCTGCTTTTGTCCAGGCTTTTCATTCTTTCTGAGCTATTTCTCTGCTCTTCTCCAGTAATATATTGGGAAAATACCCACCTGGGGAATTCATCTTTTAGTGTCATATATATGCCATTTCCAAATTTGCTGGCATATTGAGTGCAGCACTTTCACAGCATCATCTTTCAGGATTTGAAATAACTCAACTGGAATTCCATCACCTCCACTAGCTTTGTTCGTAGTGATGCTTTCTAAGGCCCACTTGACTTCACATTCCAGGAAGTCTGGCTCTAGGTCAGTGATCACACCAGCAAATTTGGAAAACTCAGCAGGGGACACAGGACTGGAAAAGGTCAGTTTTCATTCCAATCCCAAAGAAAGGCAATGCCAAACAATGCTCAAACTACCACACAATTGCACTCATCTCACATGCTAGTAAAGACCTGCTCAAAATTCTCCAAGCCAGGCTTCAGCAATACGTGAACTGTGAAATTCCTGATGCTCAAGCTGGTTTGAGAAAAGGCAGAGGAACCAGAGATCAAATTGCCAACATCCTCTGGATCCTTGAAAAAGCAAGGGAGTTACAGAAAAACATCTATTTCTGCTTTATTGACTATGCCAAAGCCTTTGACTGTGTGGATCACAATAAACTGCAGAAAATTCTTCAAGAGAAGGGAATACCAGATCACCTGACCTGCCTCTTGAGAAATCTGTATGCAGGTAAGGAAGCAACAGTTAGAACTGGACATGGAACAACAGACTAGTTCCAAATAGGAAAAGGAGTATGTCAAGGCTGTATATTGTCATGCTGCTTATTTAACTTATATGCAGAGTACATCATGAGAAATGCTGGACTGGAAGGAACACAAGCTGGAATCAAGGTTGCCGGGAGAAATATCAATAACCTCAGATATGCAGATGACACCACCCATATGGCAGAAAGTGAAGAGGAACTAAAAAGCCTCTTGATGAAAGTGAAAGTGGAGAGTGAAAAAGTTGGCCTAAAGCTCAACATTCAAAAAATGAAGATCATGGCATCCAGTCCCATCATTTCATGGGAAATAGATGGGGAAACAGTGGAAACAGTGTCAGACTTTATTTTTGGGGGTTCCAAAATCACTGCAGATGGTGATTGCAGCCATGAAATTAAAAGACGCTTACTCCTTGGAAGGAAAGTTATGACCAATGCAGACAGCATATTCAAAAGCAGAGACATTACTTTGCCAACAAAGGTCCGTCTAGTCAAGGCTAAGGTTTTTCCTGTGGTCATGTATGGATGTGAGAATTGGACTGTGAAGAAAGCTGAGTGCCGAAGAATTGATGCTTTTGAACTGTGGTGTTGGAGAAGACTCTTGAGAGTCCCTTGGACTGCAAGGAGATCCAACCAGTCCATTCTGAAGGAGATCAGCCCTGGGATTTCTTTGGAAGGAATGATGCTAAAGCTGAAACTCCAATACTTTGGCCACCTCTTGCGAAGAGTTGACTCATTGGAAACAACTCTCATGCTGGGAGGGATTGGGGTCAGGAGGAGAAGGGAATGACAGAGGATGAGATGGCTGGATGACATCACTGACTCAATGGATGGGAGTCTGAGTGAACTCTGGGAGTTGGTGATGGACGGGGAGCGACTGAACTGAACTGATATACCATTTCATACTGTTCATGGGTTTCTTGAGGCAAGAATGCTGAAGTGGTTTGCCATTCCCTTCTCCAGTGGACCAGGTTTTATCAGAACTCATCACCATGACTTGTCCCTCTTGGATGGCCCTACAGGCCATGGCTCAGAGTTTCATTGTCTTCGACAAGGCTCTGATCCATATGATCAGTTTGCTTAGTTTTATATAATTGTGGTTTTCATTCTCTCTGCCCTCTGATGGATGAGGACAAGAGGCTTGTGGAAGCTTCCTGATGAGAGTGACTAGCTGGGGGGAAACTGGGTCTCATTCTAGTGGGTAGGGCCTTGCAAAGTAAATATTTAGTCCAGTTTTTTGCTGATAGCTGCAGCTATGTTTCCTCCCTGTGTTTTGGCCCAAGGCCAAACTATGATAGGGATAATGGTAGTAATGGAGACTTCCTTCAAAAGAACTGATGCCATCCCAGTGTGGCTCCCAGTACTGTTGTATTTGGTGCCCCTGAACCCACAGCAGTCCACTGTTGACCCATACTTCCTCTTGAGACTCCTGGATACTCACAGGCAAGTCTGGCTCAGTCTCCTATGGGGTCCCTGCTCCTTTCTCCTGGGTCTTGGAACATACACGGTTTGGTTTGTGCCCTCCAAGAGTCTGTTTCTAAGTCCTGTGGAATTTCTGTAATCAAATTCCAGTAGCCTTCAAAATCGAGTTCCCTGGGAGTTCTCAGTTTTTTGCCAGGTTTCAAATTGGGAAATCTGTTTTGGGCTCTAGAACTTTAGCAACAGTGCAAGAATTTCTTTGGTATAATTGTTTTCCAGGTGTTCTGCTTCCACCTGTTTCTAGGTGGTCTGCTTGGTGGCTCACTGGTGGGTCTAATGGTGACCTCCTCCAAGAGGACTATACTACACACTTTGCCTTCCAGGTTTCTGCAGCCAGAAACCCTGTCCCCACAGCAGGCTACTGCTGACCTGTGTCTCCACAGGAGACACTCAAACACTCAAAGGCAGGTCTGGATCAGACTCTTGTGGGTGTCACTGGTCCTTTCCTTGGGTCCTTGTGCACAAAAGGTTTTGTTTGCACCCTCTGAGTGTCTCCAACAGGTATAAGGTTTACTTAAAATGTGCTTTTGCCTCTCCTACCATCTTGTTCAGGTTTCTTCTCTGCCCTTGGTCACAAGGTACCATTTTTTGGTGGGATTTAACATTCCCCTGTCGATGGTTGTTCAGCAGCTAGTTGCGATTTTGGTGTTCTCCAGGAGAAGATGAGCTCATGACCTTCTATTCTGGCATCATTAGTAAAAAATAAATAAATAAATAAATAATAATAATAATAAAGATAGGAAGATTTATTCTAAATAAACTTTAAAAGTGGGATCTGAAATTAACAGAAAAGCTATATGAAGAACATATTGAATCATGATGACACAAATGTATGATAGGAATATATACATCTAGAATATCATGCAAGAAACGAGTTGCCAGTCCAGGTTCGATGCGCGATACTGGATGCTTGGGGCTGGAGCACTGGGACGACCCAGAGGGATGGTGTGGGGAGGGAGGAGGGAGGAGGGTTCAGGATGGGGAACACATGTATGCCTGTGGCGGATTCATTTTGATATTTGGCAAAACTAATACAATTATGTAAAGTTTAAAAATAAAATAAAATTAAAAAAAAAAAAAGAAAAGGGCTTGAATAGCAATGTTCTGTTATATTCGTAGAATTAGTGATGTTCTCAAAAAGCTGCCTTCTTTAAGTTTTAAGCCAAGTCACAGTACCTCTTACTTTTAACCTTTGAACTATCCTTTAATGAATATTTTAAAAGCTATAATTGCTATTGCTATTGTTACTTATTCCCTGTAGCTTAGATTAACTACTAGAAATATCTTATCCTATGAATGTGAGGAGAAATTTTCCAGGCACTAACTTGAAAACTAACTTCAAACTTTGCCATTTAACTTTCACTTATGTTAATATTATTTGTACTAAGAAACATAATTATTCTTATTTTCAGAAGTAATGCAAACAATAATTTATATCAACATAAAATCATAAATAACTCCATCATGGGTGAACTAAAACAAAACAAAAAAACTTGGGTTCTCAATCTTTAGAATGAATCAGAATTTTTTTTCAAAATTCTGTACCCCTTAATTCCCAACCTTGTAGTCTAAATCAGTAGAACTGCTGATTTAGGGTAATCTGCAGGTTCACTACATTAATTTAGTGTAATCAGTGTAATCTGAATGATCTGACCATGAACAGGAAGGTATAGATGGTTAGATACAGACCAGTGTCCCAAGTGTTTCAAGATTCACCCTGAGAAATGCTGAGTTAGCAGGTCCATAAAAATGGACTATAACAATTGGGCAAATTAGAGTTTTGTAGGATTAAGAAGAAAACACAATGCTATTAATAGTTTTAAGAAAAAAAAGATTTATGTCTGCAAATTATCACAATGTGTATATAAATTACTAGTCATCCATTCATTCATTTTGTTGGTATGCACTGAGTTCCTATCACATTTATCTCAGCACTGGTAACAGAAATATAGTGGCAAACAGGAGAGTTTGTATCCCTGATGGTCTTATGAGAACAACATTCTATCTAACTGATGAACAAGCAAAAATTTAAAAAAAAAAAGTTTAAAATTCTTATCAGACATAATAAACGCAGCTAGGTATTTCAGTTACAAAAGAGTAGCATTTGAAAGGAATTTTGCTCAACATTCTGTAATAACCTAAATTGGAAAATAACTTGAAAAAGAATAGAAGCATGTATATGTACAACTAAAACATATTGCTGTACACCTGAAACTAACACAACATTGTTAATTAATATACTTCAATATAAGACTTTTTTAAATAAATATTTTAAGATCTATGTAATACATGATAAATATAAAACAAAGTAAAATATTTTCAAAATATATATATTTTTAATGTGTATCATGTCATATAACAAAAGAAATATCTCAGTGAACACTTATCTGAGGAAATTTTGGATAGGTTTTCAAGCAAGCAAATTTAACAGCAGTATGTGTCACCTGTGCAGTGACCTTGCTAGGCTGCTCCCAGGTATGCTTGAACAGAAGAAAGGGAACAGTAGTCCTGCCTTGTTGATTATTTTAAAGTCTTTGACTGTGTGGATCACAACAGAAAGTGGAAAATTCTTAAAGAGATGGGGATATCAGATTACCTTATCTGCCTCCTGAAAAACTTGCATGCGGGTCAAGAAGCAACTGGGCATGGAACAATGGACTGCTTCCAAATTGGGAAAGGAGTACATCAAGGCTGTATATTGTCACCCTGTTTATTTAAATTGTATGCAGATTTCATCATGAGAAATGCCAGGCCTCAAGAAGGACAAGCTGAAATCAAGATTGCAGTGGGAAATATCAGTAAACTCAGACATACAGATGTTATCATCCTTATGACATAAAGCAAAGAAGAACTAAAGAGCCTCTTTATGAAGATGAGAGGAGAGTGAAAATGCTGGCTTAAAACTCAACATCCAAAAAACAAAAATCATGGATTCTGGCCCCATCACTTCATGGCAAGTAGATGGGGAAAAAATGGAAACAGTGACAGGCTTTATTTTTTTCAGCTCCAAAATCTGCAGATGGTGACTACAGCCATGAAATTAAAAGACATCAGCTTCTTGGAAGAAAAGCTATGACCAACCTACACAGCATATTAAAAAAGCAGAGACATTACTTTGCTGACAAAGGCTAGTCAAAGCTGTGATTTTCCAACAGTTATGTATGGATGAGAGTTGGACCATAAAGAAAGCTGAGCACTGAGGAATTGATACTTTTGAACTGTGATGTTGGAGAAAACCCTTGAGAATCTCATGGACTGCAAGGAGATCAAACCAGTCAATCCTAATGGAAATCAATCCTGAATTTTCTTTGGAAAGACTGAAACTGAAGTTGGAGTTCCATACTTTGGCAAGCTTATGCAAACAGCCAACTCATTAGAAAAGTCCCTGATTCTGGGAAAGATTGAAGGCAGGAGGAGAAGGGGATGACAGAGAATGAGATGATTGGATGCCTTCACTGACTCTATGGACATGAGTTTGAGCAACCTCCAGGAGATGGTGAAGGACAGGGAAGACTGGCTTGCTGTTGTTCATGGAGTTTCATAGAGTTGAACATGACTGAGTGACTGGATGACAACAATTCCTGAATGCTCTAGCAAAAGTGAAAGTGAAGTCACTCAGTCGTGTCCGACTCTTTGCGACCCCATGGACTATAGTCTACCAGTCTCCTCCATCCATGGGATTTTCCAGGTAAAAATAGTGGAGTGAGTTGCCATTGCCTTCGCTAGGATATCTTCCTGACCCAGGGACTGAAACTGGGTCTCCTGCTTTGTAGACAGACACTTTACCATCTAAGCCACCAGGGAACCATTTAATTTTCCAGGTCTTAGGACGCATTTCTTTACAACAAAAGATTTTTGGCTTGATGCCTGTTTATTTCCTTCTAGTTTTACAGTTTTTTTTTTTTTAATTGATTTTACTAACTTTACCTTATTTCACAGACACCACATTTAAATGGTGTTAAGAAAATGATATGTGCTTCCCAAGTGGCACTAGTGGCAAAGAACACTGCTTGCCAATTCAAGAGACATAAGAATCAAGGATTTGATCCCTGAGTCAGGAAGATCCCCTGGAGAAGAGCATGGCAACCCACTCCAGTATTCTTGCCAAGAGACTCCCATGGATAGAAGAGCCAAGTTACAGTTCATTGGGTTGCACAGAGTCCTACATGACTGAAGTGACTAGTGCACAAGAAAATGAAACATTGCTTCTCAGAATATAATGCATTATAATTATAGAAATTTAATCTTTGAAAACATGTGAAGAGTACTATAATGTACAAAGTTGTGATCTGCAGCTGTATGCCAGCACAGAGAATGCTTGAAACACTGGATTTCTTTAGCTCATTTTTGTAAATCTTGGAAAGGTTTTGTGATGCCATTTCATGGGACTCATGGTTCTTTCAATATGATTTTATCAGAGTGTATTTTCAAATAGGAATTTGAGAGACTTAGAAAACTTGGTTCATGGACTTTCTAAAATAGAATTATATACATATTCATTATAGTGTCAAAATGTATAAAACTTAAGTTCCTTACAAAAATGTGAATGTTGAAGATGATTAAAAAAAAAAAAAAACCTGCTGAAGCTATTTTCAATAGCCAAGACATGGCAGCTACCTAAATGTACAAAAACAGATGAATGGATAAAGAAAATGTGATATATATATATATATATATATATACACACAAATATAAATAAATATTACTCAGTCTTAAAAAAATAATGAGAAATGTGGCAAGATCAATATAGACATTATCATACTAACTGAAGTGAGTCAGACAGAGAAAGCCAAATATATGACATTAATTATATGTGGAATCTAACTTCTGCTAAAGTGAACTTATTTACAAAACTGTAATAGATATAGAACAAGGGATAAATTAGTACTTTGGGGTTAGTAGATATAAACTACTACATATAAAATGAATAAACAACAAGTTCCCACTTTATAGCACAGGGAACTATTCGCTATCTAGAAATAAAATGGAAAAGAATCTGAGGATATACAAATATAATTATTTTAATATCACCAGATAGTAAGAAAACATTTTAAATCAACTATATTTTAGTTTAAAAAATGCTGAATAGAAGTAACTGGCAATAGATAAATTATGATATTCATGTTATGCTATGTAAGTATTAAGCATTGACACTAATAAATACAAATAGTATGTTTCAAAATACAATCAATAAAGAACACTTTTATTGTTGCTCCTTGGCTCAGAAAATGTGAGAAACCAAGTTGTTAGTGAGTTTATTAATGAATATTGTCATTCCTTCAAAAGTTTCTGTTTAGTTCCTATGATATTTAAATACTTTCCTACACACTGGGCTGCATAGATGAATGCAAAATGTTCCTTAGGCAGTTTTCTTCCCAGTGAAATAAAGACAAAATATAAAATCCTATATGTGGTACCCAACGTTTTTGGCACCAGGAAATGGTTTTATGGAAGACAACTTTTCCATGGACTAGATGGTTGGAGATGGTTTGGGGATGATTTAAAAGCATTACATTTGCTATGGACTTTATTTATATTAATATCATATCATCAGGCATTAAATCCCAGAGTTTGGGGACTCCTGTTAAAGAAGACATTTTTTAAAGACACTTTATGACATATTTCAAACTGCTTCCAGTTATAATGTGAGGACAAGCAGAGTTTATAGCTTTATGTATAAGCTTGATGAAGATGTTTGTGGAGGAGGTTCATTACAGGGAAAATCATACTTGAGCCATAAAGTAACAGATATCATAAGAATGCACATCCTATAAATCGTATGTGCCTAACTTTATAACATGGAATTCTTCTTGATATTATACATAATAAGCATTCCAACTGGAGAATTTTTCATTTCCTGAGTAGGCTCTGGGAGCTGATGATGGACAGGGAAGCCTGGCATGGGATTGCAAAGAGTTGGACATGACTGAGCGAATGAACTGAGAAAATTATATGTAAAAATCTTTTTTTTTTCTTCACTGAAGGGCTCCCAAGTTGTTTATATACTAGGATGTGTTAAATGCTACCATGGATTAACTCCAAGATGGGTTACACTAGCAATATGGTATTGAATCTGGCAAAATTTATTTCAATCCTATTTCACTTGAAAATCTGTTTCCACAGAACACTCCGTTCCACTGAGGACTGTTAGGAATAACTTACATAGAGTGAAATGCAAATCTGAGCAATTGCTTAAAAGACCACTGGAACTGTAATCTCATTCTTATTTTAAGCTTTTCTGTAATCATTCATTCTTTCCTTTGAATTTTACAAGCAACTAGGTGCTTTATTCATATTGAATGGCTCATTATTATTCTAAAAATACTATTGCTTTTTAATTTTCACAATGCTGTTCCTTGTGCCTGAAACACCCGCCTCTTTTTTCTTCTGGTTAACAAACTGCTGATAGCTACAATATATGGTGGCACTTTAGAGATAGAGATCCCTCCGTGGTTGTTCAGTCCTTAAGTCATGTCCAACTCTTAGCAACTCCATGGACTGCAGCATGTCAGGCTTCTTTTTTTTCACTATCTCACAGAGTTTGTTTAAATTCATGCCCAATAAGTTAGTGATGCTATCTAACCATTTCATCATGTTGCCCCCCTTTTCCTGCCCTCAATCTTTTCCAGCATCAGAGTCATTTCCAGTTAGTTGACTCTTCACATCAGATGGCCAAAATATTGGAGTTTCAGCTTCAACAACAGTCTTTTAAGTAAATATTCAGGGTTGATTTCCTTTAAGATGGACTGGTTTGATATTCTTGCAGTCCAAGTGACTCTCAAGAATCTTCTCCAGCATCACAGTTTTAAAGCATCTATTCTTCAGAACTCAGCCTTCTTATGGCCCAACTGACATCCACACATGACTACTGGAAAGACCATATCCTTGACTAGATGGACCTTTGTCAGGAATGTGATGTCTCTGCTTTTTAATAAGCTATCTAGATTTGTCATAGCTTTCCTTCCATGAGCAAGCCTCTTTTAATTTCATGGCTGCAGTCACTGTCCACAGTGATTTTTGAGTCCCCCAAAATAAAATCTGCCACTGTTTCTAATATTTCCCCATTTATTTGCCATGATGTGATGGGACTGGATGCCATGATCTTAGTTTTATGAATGATGAATTTTAAGCCAATTATTCAAGAAAGATAACTTCTAGAGATCTACTATAAAACACAGTAGCTATAGCTACTAATACTATATTATATTTTGTTAAGAGGGTATGTGTGTGTGTGTGGTGTGTGCTCAGTCATGTCCCAATTTTTGCAACCTCAGGGACTGCAGCCCAGCAGGCTCTTCTGTTCATGTGACTTTTCAGGAAAGAAATCTCATTGAATTATCTTATAAAAGCATACATTAACTGCTCTTTAATCTATCAACTACAGTAGCATGTTAATATACTATTTTACAGATTAAATAAAGTTTATACTTTAATGTCATACAATAACCAATTTAAAATAGTCTATTTTCTTGTCAACTTCACATTGTGCTTGTGGTAATCAAGATAAAAGAAACCATCTATGAACAAATTCAAACTTAATAAATTATATTTCCTCTACATCCTTCAACTGTCATCTGAGTTTAATGTTTATGCATGCATTGAGAATGACCTAAGACAAAACAGCTTAAAGCCTATATCATCAATACATAACACTATTTAATATTTTCCTATTTTACCCCTATAAGTAATTGATGACACTCAGAATGTTCATAATTGAAGTTATCAGGATAGTAGTTTACTATTTTTTTTTCTATTAAATGCTACTTTAGTGAAACAGCAGGAGTGTATAAATTGAACAAAAACATCCTCAAAAATGATTTAATTTTACACTTCAAAATATTTTAATGTAATATAGATGAAGAAGAGAAAAAGGAAAACAAGTGTTACATTGTCTTCTTATAAATGGGCTTTCTATTCTGTCTTGACCTTTTAAGCAACTGACCTTCAATACTATACTCTCTTAATTACTACAGATTTATAAAGTATATAACTAAATATCTGATAAGATCTGCCTCCCTTCTTGTTTGATACAAAGTTGTCTTGGCTGTTCTTGATTCTGCCTTTGAGCATCAATTTGTAGGGTTTTTTTTTTTTTATTAGAACTTCATCAAATTTATAGATTGATTTTGGGGAGAATAATTTCTATAAAATATTAAGTATTATATCCATATATACTTCTGAATTTATTTAAATAACATTTTAACCTGTAAGAAAGATTTTACAATTTTGCCACAAAAGTCTTGAACATTTTTCCCCCAAAATTGTTTGTTAAAATTGCATTAATAATATATCTGTTTTTATATTGATATTTTATTTGGCAAACTTGCTGAACACTTTCTTCCAAAATACTGTCTTTTTCAAAGCACATTTATGATATGTTAGACACCAGTTTGATTGCTGGGTCAGGAAGATCCTCTGGAGGAGGGCACCAGTGACCCACTTCACTGTTCTTGCTTGGAGAATCCCATGGACAGAGAAGCCTGACAGACTTCAGTCCATAGAATGGCACAGTCAGACACAACTGAAGCAAATTAGCACATGCATGCACAGGGTTTCCCTCCAGTAGCAGTGGAACGCCACAGGGTCACAAATAGATTACAACTGAGCAAGATGTTGATCTGAATCTTTTATCAATTTGTGTATCCTCTGAGATGAAAACTGCTGGGAAGGACTGAATAAACAATAATAACATCATTTGTTCTCTTTGTTTTTTTTCTCATCATATTGTTCTGTCTGAGTCCCCCAGGATGCAGTTGAATTGATGCAGAGATTACAATCTTCCTTCTCTTGCTCTGGATTTTTAAAGAAAATGTTTGTAATGCTTCACCATTAAACAAGACATGACGTTGGTTGTTAGTAAATAACCATCATCAGATTTAGAAATCTCCCTTTCTTTCCTAATGTTCTGATATTTTATATCAATAGTTTGTGGAATTTTATTAAGCATCTTTTTTTTCCTTCCTACATTGAATATTTCTGTGATTTTGTTTCTTTATTCTACTAACATGACAAATTATATTAGTAACTGGTTTGCTACTAGACTGTTCTTATATTCTTAGATATAAAGGAATCTTTTTAAAATAAAATTCTATAGTTAGTGTGAAAATTTTAATTAATATTTTTACTATAGAATTGTAGATACACATTAGTTATGAGAAATAGTATACAATGGCTCTATATTCTGTTTATCCAGTTTTCCATTCAGTAAGAATCTAATCTCTCCCTTCTTCTACACTTCTTAGTCATTTTACCAACAACTGTGAAAATGTTTACATAATTGTTGACTTAAAATTTCCTGATCTTTAGCCTATGATAAGGGATCCAAAGGTACTCAGTTGTCTGCAACTCTTTTGCAACCCCATGGACTGCAGCCCTCCAGGCTTCTCTGTCAATTGGAATTCCCAGGCAAGAATACTGGAGTGGGTTGCTGTGTGCTATGGTTAGTCATTCAGTCATGTCCAACTCTGTGACCTCATGAACTGTAGCCTGCCAGGCTCTTCTGTCCAAGGGGGTTCTCCAGACAAGAATACTGGAGTGGGTTTCCATGTCCTTCTGCATGGAATTTTCCCAACCTATGGATCAAAATCAGGTCTCCCTAATTGCAGACAAATTATTTATCAACTGAACCAACAGGGAAGACCAAGAATACTGGAGTGGGTAGCATATCCCTTCTCCAGGGGATCTTCCCAATTCAGGAATTGAACCAGGGTCAATTCCTTCAATTGCCTACATTGCAGACAGATTCTTTGCCAGCTGAGCCACCAGGGAAGCCTTATTTCATTTTCCAGGGGATCTTCCTGACCCTGGGATCAATCTGCATCTTTCACATTGGGAGGAGAATTCTTTACCACTCAGCCGCCTAGGAAGCCTATAATAAAGGATTTCTCCTTTTAAATAATAAATACTTTGTACTCAGATATTTAAAGCCAAACTTAGGGAAGCAGTGAAAATAAATCTAAGAAAGAACAAATACTAAAATATAAAGCATTACAATCTTTGACTTATCAAAACTACCTTTAAATATCATTAAACCTTTACTTTCATAAATAAAGATGATTACATTTGTATTTCTGTACAAATGTACAGAATGTATTACAAATGTATTTCTGTACTGTAGCACAAGAGTAGCATTTTATTGTATAGGCAAAATTTCAGGAATATTGATAATTTTTCTTGCTTTATAGCTCTGTGGCATACTCAGCCAATGAAATAATTTGTCTTTGATTTCTTTCCCTTAAATAAGGGAGAAAACCTCAGCTACCTAAACATAAAATTTAGGGACCTCAGGTTCATATGTGATGCCAATGTATTCATTCATTCATTATTCAACCTGACTCAGCAACAATGAAAAAAACAAACATTGCAGAATATTAGCCTTTTATCCCTTAAGAAGCATGTGTACTATAAATATTAAGCATGACTTGAAAGCTAGAGATAATTGAGTGATAATAGTTCAGAAAATAAAAAGAAGATTTTGATTGGAATAAGGTAAGTAGCTCTTCACAGAGAAATAAGACTATAAATAAACTCTTAAAACATTGATATAGTTTCCACTGTAAAATGGGAGATTTCAGATGAAGTAAGCAGTAGCACATGTTGTGCATTGTCCAGCAAAAGGAGGAGGAGGGGACAGATTCAGGCTGCATCACACAGCCTCTCTAAAGTGGTACACGACACTTTGCTTCTTAAGACAGCTTGCTTCTTTACGTAGTCTTAGCCTTTGTGATTCCATGGACTGTAACGCTGTCAGGCTCTTCTATTCATGGGATTCACCAGGCAAGAATACTGGAGTGCATTGCTGTTTCCTCCTCCAGGGGGTACTCCCAACCCAGGGATTGAACTCATGTCTCCTGTGTCTCCTGAACTTGCAGGTGGATTCTTTACCTTTAAGCTACTTTACGTTATATAAAATGTACACAAATTTTGGAAAGCAGTCATCATAAATGTTTTATTTTATTTTTAACATTACCCTTTCTACAAATAATACACAATGCTTCCTGCTTCCTATAGATAATGGTTCTTGTTCTCAAGAAGGCCCAACAACTTTAGCAAAGCTTGGCTCCCAAGGAGTCTTGTCATTTAATCCTCCATGCTACTCCCTAACCACTTGGCCCTATTTCTTTTCTACTCAAGAGCTATTCAGTCAAAAGGGCAGGTTTATAGAGGAATAACTGAACTGATGATTAGATCAGCTGGATTTACATTGAAAGTCTTGACTTTCAAGAGGACATGTGTCTAAAACTGTAGGAAATAGAAGTCTGTGTAAGTTATCAGAATGATCTGAAGATGAACTGTAATTCATATTTCAAGTTTCATTGTCAAATTAAAACAAAGCATGTCACTTCAACTCATAATAGTTTCCTCTGGGCCAAAGCAAGGATTAAAAGTAAGTGAAGTAAATTGAAGAGACAAAACCAAATCTATTTTAAGTAGAAACTAAGTGGGTATTCAAAATTTAGAAGTCATTTTGAAGTTCCCTCTGGTACTAGTTTTTATTAGAAAATACCCTTATAAAGTCATGATCTCATTAACAACTTTTGAAATAGTTCTATTTTCTTGTCTTTAGAAAATTTAATAAATCTATCCCTAAGAGCCTGTAGGCTGACCCACATTTTAAGATGTTTCACAGTTACTGACCCAGACTAGCTGTTACTATTTTCATCTCTATTATAATGAATTTGGACATGATTTAATTATTTCTGGGATTCCAACCTCAAACATCCTCTAAGTCACAATTTCATAGCACTAAAAAGAATTGCCTATAAAGAAAATGTTAATATCCAGATTTTCCAATGCACCCCAAACTTTAGTATCTCACTGCCAACTTGATATGTCTCCTCGAATGCCCATCAGCATGTCATGTCCTAAATTCAACACGTCCCCAAGCATCGTGCAGTCCTTTCCCAACTCCTACATTAATTATCACCAGTACATTCTTCTAGTTAGTTTAAGCAAAAAAAAAAAAAAAAAAAGCCTTGCAGTTATCCTTGACTTCCCTCTTCTGTTTGAACTGTATCCCTCTGAAAATCCTGTTGCGCCTGCCAACAAAATACAGTTAAAATCTGACCGCTTCTCACTAGCATTGTTACTGTTTTCTTGCCATCATTTTTTTTTACAGACGTGTTCTTATAATGAATCACTCTTTCTCTGCCTTCACCTTCAACAGCAACAAGAATGATTCTCTTTACACGTGAGTCAGATCATGTTAGTCTGCTAAGCCCTTCTGCTTAGCAGCTGCTATAACCCTAGCCCTAAGGATGTCTGATGATGTCCTAAGTGGCCTGGCCCCTGCCTTCAACCTCACCTCTCATTTCAACACTTCTCTTATGAATTTGTATTCTTATTGTCACCTTGTTGATATGCAGAGTGGCATTTCCTGAGCATATTATTTTAAAATAAACTGTGTGGCCCGACCTGAACACACTTTATCCTTTCTTTTGCTTATTTTCCCTCACTGTCACCAATTAACTTGATGTAGATTGTAATAATAATAAGTATTTCTGTATGTATTTATTATTTTCTTCAATCCATGGGAAAAAAATCAGTCCTTATGGAAGGAATAAGTTTATCTGTTTTATTCATTTCTCTATCTCCAGTGCCTAGAAAAGCACCTGGCACAAAAAAATGTCATGCTTTGGATATTAATAACTAACTCAGGGGAAAAAAGCCTACTCATGAAATTGTTATATCGATACTGTCTTATGAAAAGCTTACTATTAACCATGAAAATGCTGCAATATTCCTTTAAAGTTCCCTTTACAAATCTGAGTAATACTTATCTGCTTAGTTTCATAGAGCTAAAGATTTTAATTAAGTGGATTTGGAGTACGCCATAATTATTGGATGTTTTCTTGTTTTTCAGAAGGAATCTGCTGAGGGCTTTTTCTTTACTGTATTCCACATTTTAAAAAAATACAATGAAAACAACTACCAGAGATATTAGGTTAATATTGTTAAGTGTAAACATTAAGAATGGCTTTTATCTGCACTTTGAAAATTTAGACAAGTTCATAAAATGTTTGAAATATATTCAATTTTGTAGTTGTTTCTTCATGCATTTGAACGTTAGAAAGTTAGGCACTATTATTGAAATTACTAGTTCAATGTTTCCAAGCTAACTTTGACTTCATATTTCATAAAAATGACAATATTAATGAGTATTTGGATATAATCTAATCCTGATATTACAATAATATTTATTTATCAATCAGCATGTAGTCAAGAAAAGAGCCTGATCAATTTTTTTTTCTTACCACTTGAGAATATTTCCACCAATAATACATTATTGTCATTTTTAATGACTGAATATATTCAAAAAATATAAGAATTTTGAAATAATTGAAGAAAAATCTACTCAGAAGAGAAACACTGTAGTCAATATCATAAAAATATATTATTCATCTTTTGTCATAATTATCATATGCATATTAGCTGCTGCCTTCCTAGGATATGGTAATATCACTCAAGGAGTAAACTTAAGTAGGATAAAACTGTTTTTATCACAGAATATGGAGGGGTAACAAAAATTAAAGTGAAAATGAAGTATGGGACATTGAGATACTGATATTAAGGTGCTGAGAAGGAATAGTGTAAGAGCTAGACAGTGAATTTAGGAAGTTAAGGTGAAGGAGTGTTTAAAACATAGGACTTGGGAAGTGACCTCAGAGAGATGGCAGAATGGAAAGTCCCAGCCCTTGTCCCTCAATAAAAACACTGTTTTAAAAGCAACATATGGATGAAAATAGTGTTATGAGACCTCCAAAGTCAAGTTAACAGGTTGTAGTATGCTGATGAGCTCAAAACTGATAACAACCAAATGGAACATGAAAGAAACACTATTTCACTTTACCTATTGGATCACCTCTGTCAAGTTGGCACAGCTCAACACCATAGAGATCACTTTAGCCCTTGACTTCTAATGGAGCCTTCATCCTATGACCTTTCCCTTACAACAAACTCTCCTCAGGAACAGTGGTGGTGCTTACTATAGTCACTGCAGCTCCACAAAAATGGAGGAAGGCTCATAACCCTAAAAGGAGGGAGACAAGTGGAGCATCTGTATGTTAGTTGCTCAGTCGTGTCCAATTCTTTGCGACCCCATAAGCTGAATTATAGCCTGTCAGGCCTCTATCCGTTCATCCTCCAGGCAAGAATACTGGAGTAGAGCATGCATATTCATTAAAAAAAAAAAGGAAAAAAAAAAAAAGATTAAGAGTTTGCCAGAATCTCTAGCTGGAGTAATTGGTGAAGTCTATTTCCTGTCAAAGCCTATTTATAAGGACTGGGAGAAGTGTCGCTTCTACAAATATGTAGATAAGACATGTTTCTTATATTGACATGCAGAAAAAGGGAATAAGACACAACCAAAAAAAAAAAAAAAAAAGAAGATTCATGAATTGCCTGAAAAGTAATTCAAAATAAGCATCTTCAAGAAGCTTAGGGAAACTTTAAAAAAAATGCACAATTAAGCAAAATCAGAAAAATGGTAGATGAAAATGAGACTATAAGCAAAGAGGTAGAAGGTATAAACATTAATGAATACCTAAATTCTGGAATTGAATACAATCAATAACGAGCTTCAGTATTTGACTTAGTTGAACAGAGGAAGGAATCATGAAATTTGAACACATTGATTTGAAATTATTCAGTCATAGAGCAAAAAGAAAAACAGAATGAAATGAGTAAAGTAAAACTAAGGGGCTTATGAAAAACCTCAAATGAATAGACATACACACTAAGGGGGTCCCAGAAGTGCAAGAGGTTTAAAAAAAAAATTAGTGGCCCTAAACTCTCTAAATTTGGGAAAGGAACCAGACACCAGATTCATAAGCCCAAAGGGCTGCAAAAACAACACAGAAATCTACACTGAGATACGTTATAACCAAATTGTCAAAAGTCAAAGAGTGAATTTTGAAAACAAGAGAAAAATCTTTTACCATGCACAAAGGAGGTTCACATAAGACTATCAATGCATTTCTTAGCACAAATCTTGTAGGCTGGAAGAAGGTGAAATGATATACTCAAAAAACTAAAAGGGGGAAAAAAAAACTGTGAATGAAGAATAGTATCTGGGAAAACTGACCTCTAAAAATGAAGAACAGGAAAAAAGAAAAAATTAGACAAAAGCTGAGGGAGTTCATCACCCCTAGAACTGTTTTAAAGAAAACTAAACGGAATTTTAAGTTGGTAAATAGCAAAAAAAAAAAAAAAAAAAAGCATAAAAAACATGAAAGTACTGATAAAGGTAAATATATAGACAAATACAGACTACTATAATATTGATGTGTGTAAACTTCTTTTAATTTTACTATACAGCTTGAAAGGCATAGGTATAGACTGTTATATCTAGATGATGTTAAGGAAAGCTTCATGGTAGCCAGACAGAAAGGATACACAAAATGCATATAAATTGAGCTTCTTATGACCAACCTAGATAGCATATTCAAAAGCAGAGACATTAGACATTACTTTGCCAACAAAGGTCTGTCTAGTCAAGGCTATGGTTTTTCCAGTGGTCATGTATGGATGTGAGAGTTGGACCGTGAAGAAAGCTGAGTGCCGAAGAATTGATGCTTTTGAACTGTGGTGTTGGAGAAGACTCTTGAGAGTCCCTTGGACTGCAAGGAGATCCAACCAGTCCATTCTGAAGGAGATCAGTCCTGGGTGTTCTTTGGAAGGAATGATGCTGAAGTTGAAACTCCAGTACTTTGACCACCTCATGCGAAGAGTTGACTCATTGGAAAAGACTCTGATGCTAGGAGGTATTGGGGGCAGGAGGAGAAGGAGATGACAGAGGATGAGATGGTTAGATGGCATCACTGACTCGATGGACATGAGTTTGGGTAGACTCCAGGAATTGGTGATGGACAGGGAGGCCTGGCATGCTGCTCTTCATGGGGTCGCAAAGAGTTGGACATGACTGAGCGACTGAACTGAACTGAATCAAATAAATTGAATGATTGAATCACTAAAAATAAAGCTAATAGTAAATATGCTATTTACAAGAGACAGGGAAGCCTGGCATGCTTCAGTCCATGGAATCTCAAAGAGTCAGACACGACTGAGTGACTGAACTGAACTATTTTAGATTTAAATAAACACACAGGCTGAAAGCAAAGAGATGGAAAAAAGACATTTCATACTAAAATTAAACAAGAGAGTAAGAATAACATTACTTATATCAGACAAAATAGACTTTAAGTAAAAACTTGTTACAAGAGACACAGGAAGACATTGCATAATGATAGAAATTACAATTCAGGAGGACAATCAGACATCAGAGCACCTTACATATTTATGTAAGGCAAGCTGATAAAGCTGAAGGAAAAAAATGAACGGGGATATAATATTAAGATACTTCAAGACCCCACTTTCAAAAATGCATAGAAAACCAGATAGAAAATCAATAAGGAAACAGTGGTCTTTAACAATGTCACATCACAAATGGGCCTATTAATTTAAGATATATACAGAGCTTTCCACCTTAAAACAGGGATACACACATTATTCTCCCAAGAACAAATAGATCTTTTCCCAGGAGGGATCTCATATTAGGTCACAAAATGAGTCTTAATTTAAAAAAAAAAAAGTCACAAATATGTCAATACTAAAGCATCATGCTCCTGATCAACCAATGGATCAGAGAAAAAAAATTAAAGGAAAATAAGAAAATGTCTTGAGAAATTTGAAAATGAAAGCACAACATATTGAAACTTATGGGATATATCAGAGACACCACTAAAAGGGAAGATTATATTGGTAAGATGTCAAAAATGTAAAAAAAATCATAAATAATCTGACTTTTTGTCTCATTGAAGTAGAAGAATAAATTATGCCAAAAATATGAAAGGAAAGAAAGAAAAAATTAGAGCAAAAATGAACAAAAGAAAGATAGTGAAAAATTAAAATGAGAATTGGTTTTCTAAAAGATAAAATTGGCCAGTCTTAGTTAGACCAATAAAAAATACAGAAGGCAAGCAAAATTAGAAAGAGAAAACACTACAGCTGATATCATAGGAGTGAAAAGCTGGATAACCTTAAATTAATGGCTTAATTTATAGAAACATATAACCAAAATGACTGAATCATGAAGAAGTAGAAGCTCTAAACAAAGTAATAGCTAGTAGAGATTGAATAAGTACTAAAAAAAAACCCCTCCAAACAAAGAAATCCTAGGTCCATATGGCTTCACTGGTTAATCCTATCAAATATTTAAAGAATTATTACCAAGATTTTGCAAACTCCTTCAGAAAGTTGAAGAGGAAGGAACAGTTCCCAACCCATTACAAAAGGGCAGTATTATCCATATACAAAAGACAGGCAAAGATACTACAAGTAAAGGATATTGCAATATTTCTGATGAAAATATATGCAGAAGTTTTCAGCAAAATCTAGTCAATGAAATTCAACAGAATAGTACATCATAGTCAAGTGTGATTTATCCTTTGATGCAAGCTTGATTCAACAAATACAAATCAATTCAAGTGATATACAATATTAATATCAATAGAATGAAGGATAAAAACCCATGATTATCTCAATAGCTGCAAAAGAAAAGTATTTGCTTAATTCAACACTCTTTTATCATACAAACTCTTAATAAAATAGGTATACAAGGGATATATCTCAATATGCTAAAGGATATATGTCAAGCCCAAACTTAACATGTTCAGTGAAGAAAAGTAAAAGCTACTCAAAAATCAACAATAACATAAAAAATGCCCCCTCTCACCTGTTATGCAACATAATGCTAGAAGTTCTAGCCGAAAGATTGGAGAAGAAAAATAAGTAGGGTTCCAAACTGGAAAGGAATAAATATATCCTTGTTTTCAGACATCATGATTTTATGTGTAGAAAATTTCCCACAAAAAATGTGTTACAATAAATAAATTAATTCAGTAAAGTTATAAACTATGTCATTAATATGCAAAAAGCTGTTACTATGCCAGACAATTAAGTTTCTGAGAAGGAAACTAAACAAATCATCTTATTTAAAATAGCATCAAAAATAGTGAAATACTTAGAAATAAACTTAACCAAAGAGGTGAAATATTTGCATCTTGAAAACTGAAGAAAGAAGTTAAAGGATATAGAACTGCGTATTCATGTACTGGAAGACTTAATATATTAAAATATCCATACGAACTGAAGAAACTTACATATTCAGTGTAATCCCCACCAAAATCACATTGATAGTTTTTACAGATATTTAAAGACAGCCCAAAATATATACCAAACCACAAAATAATTCTGAAAAGCCAAGGAAATATCAACAGAGTTCAAAGCTGGAGGCATCACATTTCTTGATTTCCAAATGCATTGTGAAACTACAGTAACCAAAACTAAAGTATTAGCTTAAGGTTATAGATAAATGGGAAAAAATAGAGAAACTCAAAATAAACCCACATATATGCAGTCAACTAAACTTCAACAAGGGAACAAAAAATACATAATGAGGGAAGTATAGTCTCCTCAACAATGGGTATTGGGAAAACTAGATCTCCATATTAAAAATAACAAAACTGGGCCCTTATATAATATTCAAAAATCAACTTAAAATGGAATAAAGCCTTAAGCATAAGACTTAAATCTATAAGTCTCCTGGAAGAAAACAGAAGTACCTTTTTGACATTGGTCTTGGCAAATACTCCCTAGATATAACACCAAAACACAGGGAAAAAACCCAATTATAGACAAGTAAAAATAGATTAAACTAAAAGTATCTGCAGAAATAATCAATGAAATTGAAAGTCAGCCTATGGGATGAGAGAATATATTTGCTAACAATATATCTAATAAGGTGTTTATATACATAATATGTAAAGAACTTCTGTAACTCAGTAGAGAAAATAAATACATACTTCAACTGAAAAGTGAACAAAATTCTTGAGTAGACATTTTCCCAAAGAAGCTAATAGATATTTGAAAAAGTGTTCAATTTCAAAAAAATGCAGATCAAAAGAGTGAGATATCACACCACACTTATTAGGATGGCTATTGTTAAAGGAACAGAAGATTAGAGTGTTGGAGAGAATATGGAGAAATTGGAAAACGTGTACATTGTTGACGAGAATGTAAAATGGCACAGCTGTAATAGAACATAGTATGGAGAACCCTCAAAATATTAAAAATAGAACAACTAAATGATCTAGCAGTCCTACTTCTCAGCCTATTGCCAAAATAATTAACACAGGATCCCAAAGGTGGTTCACAAAAATAAAGATATGGAAATTTTTCCATAAAGATATGGATTTTGGCCTAAATCCCCATTGCCGAATAGATGGATACAGAAAATATGGTATACACATTTAGTGGAATATTATTCAACTTTTGAAAAGAAGGAAATCCTTCCGTATATAGGAATGCAGATGAAACTAGAAGAAATTATGCTAAGTAAAATAAACCAGTCACAGAATGACACATATTGCATGATTCCACTTATGTGAAATATCTAAAATTGTCAAATTCAAAGAAACAGAGTGTAGAAGCATGGCTTCCAAATTCTGCAGAGAGCTTAAAATAGTTTTTCACCAAAGTCTATAAAATTTCAATTTTTCAAGATGAATAAATTATAATGGTTTGTTATAAAACACAGTGCATGTACTGAATAATATTGCATTGAATGTATAAAACATTTCATATAGTACAGCTCATGTTAATTGTTCACAATTAACAAAATAAGGAGCAATCCACACTTTAATTGTTGCTTTCTGGTAAGTCAATTTCAAAAATACTGAACAAGTCATTGGATTCTTCAGTATGATGATTGTTAGTGATCTTGTTTGCAGCTGGAATTGCAGAAAAAAAAATCCAGAGTAGAGGCAATGGAGGTAGAAAATTCAAGAATTTTGACTCTGAGCAGCAAAAGCTAAGTCAGTAACTTGGAGGAGGTGCAAGACAAAAAGTAGTAAGATCTCTGGTTAAACACAGGACATACAGGTGGATCCCTGTGTCTGACACGAGGCTGTTTAATAATTTATAGCTGTGCCAATTTAAGTAAATAACTTCCTTATGTTTCAATTTCCTAATTTATAATAATTGTAATACTACCACTTGACACAGCACAGGATCAAAGCAGCAATCCATATACACATGATAGAACTCTTCCAAAATATTATTATAAAATATCAACTAATATTTTCATGCAATCATTAAAATTATTTTTTGTTTGTCTATCAAGTGGTATTTTCTTCATGTATTTTCCAGGATGTTTTTCCTCAGCTACAAAGTAGTTTTACCTATTTTCTGGGAACTCAGAATTCTTTCCCCTTGGTATTTATCATGAGAATGCCGATTATTTCCTTTGGCTTCCCTTATTCAAGGGTCTGTATTGTCTTTTTAGGTTGCAAACTAAATAAATTATGTCTGTAATTTATTCAGAAGTAAATTAGCAGATTGAGGAGTGAGTCTGTGGTCAGGGAAGTTACCATCTTAGAGAATATATTTTATTATCTGATATGTATCTTTACATTGGACATTGGAACTACTATGGTAAAGATCAGATTTCAGTAGCGGTCTTTCTATTGTTGTTTTTTAGTCACTAAGTCTTATTTGACTGTCTGTGACCTCATGCACTGCAGCATGTGAGGCTTCCCTGTTTTTCACTATCTCCTGGAGTTTGCTCAAACTCATGTCCATTGAGTCTCTGATGCCATCCAACCATGCACAGCTTCATTTCCCTTGCAGCTGAAAAATCCACCAAGTAACCCTGCATCATTGGATTTTTATTTTTAACTTTGTTAACCCAGTAGAAGTGTAAAAACAAAACAAAACAAAACAAAACTGGCCGTATATGCTGCCATCTACTGTGTTGAGTTCTGGTGACTGTTCAAAGTGGATTCCAATCAGCATGCCCTGCATGCACACCAATCCTCTGGCTTCCGGTCATTTCTCTCCCAATTAACAGTTGCCAGAAGTCTGTGTCAGAGCATCCTTTATTTATAGTCCATAATTCCATCTTGTTGCCTCAGGAGGGGAATTTATTAGAAATGCAGTAAGGTGTCTCTGATGGATTTGACAGGTTTAGATATCTTTACAGCAATTCCTTCCCACTTGCATTATATTTACCAAAATGCTTCAGTGATTCTGAGTTTGCAATAATGATGCAAGACTTTCTGTATTGTGTATAACTGTGTTCATGTCAATGAAGGCCTACAAGAAGGGGTGGAGTTTAAGGCAAAGAATGATTTTGTGTCTATGAGATAGTCAGTTCACCATCTTGCCTCATAACAGGTAAAGAAGGAGGACAGGGAGAAAGGGAAATGAATTTTCCATACAGTCCAGGTCTACCTATGTCCTTGAGTAGTTATTTAACCTTAGTGTTTCTAGAAAATGAGCTTAATGACAATGACTCCTTTGTTGAAAAAAGTTGAGATTTAAATGAATGTAGATTTTTATGTACACATGTAGCTGTGGCTGACACATAATGAACACTATGCAAGTGTTTGTTTTAATTTTAATACTTAATGGCTACTTAATGTTCTATTATGTCAATATATTTATTTAGCTATTCTAACATTTATACCTTCATTTCTTTGATTTTGCTATTATCAATGATGTTATCATATAAATGCCAATCTTTAGGGGTAGTGATCAAAATGGCAGAGGGGTAGGAAGCAGAGTTCACCACCTTCCACAGAAACATTGAAAATACATCTACAAGTGGAATGATTTACACAGAACAGGTACTGAGTGTCAGCAGAAGACCTCAGAAACCTGAGAGAAAAGAAAGCCTCCATGTAACCAGGTAGAATAAGAGGAAAAAGAAAAAGAAGTAATTAGGACAGGGCGTGCACACTGGGGAGGGAGCTGTGAAAGAGGAAAGTTTCCTGCACCTTCGGAAAGCTCTTCACTGACAGAGAAATTAGACTGGACAGAGGGGGAGCTTCAAAGCTTAAATGGAGAAAGCAGAAACTGATCTGTGGAAGGCAAAATGGAGAGTAGTCAGCACAGTGGGTTGGCACTGCCACCCTGCCTTCTTTAACCTGAGACCTTCCTCTGTAGATGAGGGTGGGTGTTGGGTGCTAAAGCTTAACTCCAAAGCCCTGACCCAGGAAGAGGACCAGAATCAGATGCTGAAACTGCCTGAAGAAGTTGGGTCCAAGCAAATGAGGATGTAATTCCTGAGGGTTTTCTAGGAAGAAGCCTGGGCCCACCAAGCAGGTGAGGCGCCATTATTGAAAAAGTGTGTGATAAGAGGACCATCATAATATCTTCTATCCCTGTGAACGTTCCCCAGACAACAGACATCAAATGTATGAGCTCTGGGGATGGGTGCAAGTCACCACCACCATCTTGGGCTCCAGAGCACCTCTGATCACCTCTTCTAGAACTACAGGCAGATGCCAAGCCTCACCCGTGCTGACATGGGTGGGAGTGGTCAATTTAGTCACAAGCAATTCTGACAGTGGTTCCCAGGACTGACCCTGCCATCCAAGGAGGGCATAGATGGCTTCCATGAATAGGAAATCTGCCCAGGGGAATGGCTGAAACCACAGCTGAGCCCCAGCAGCCATCTGAGTAAGGAAGAAGAGGTGATATCTCTCCTCATGGTTCTGCAAACTGCAGAATTACACCTCCACTGATGGCTTCCTAAATTCAGTACTTGTGAAATATCTGAGAAGACAAGTGCTTTTGTAGCTGAGATGGGCCTGGTCTTAGAGGCTACCTCTATACCTCACATAGGTGCACAACAACTATTACAAGTCTAATGAAGTCCCGGGACTTGCCCTCAGTGGCCTGAACTGGTGGCTGAGTGAAAACAACACATAAGGGTCACCAGAACCGAATACTGGCATACCCACAGTTAAGGTGGGGCCAAGAGAAGTGCCAACAACATTATACTTCGTGAGCCTGCACAGTGGATGAAAGGGGATACAACAGAAAACACTCACAGGTGAACAACTTCAGAAGAGATATATTCAGTGGCTTCTGTCCCAGTGGGAGTACTCTAATCTTGCCTACCTTGCACTTCAGATCAGAAACATAGCTCAGAAACAAATCCAGAGTCTCTACACCAAAAGATAGGGAGCAGACTCTGCCCTGACAGGGAAACAACAACCACAGAACAAAAGGGAGGCCCCACTCAATGTCCAGGGCAGATTTTGGTCACCACAACACCAATCAAAATCCCTATTAAGGGGATAACAGCACAAGCCTGTGGACCAAACTTGCCAATCAGTAGGCAGACGGCAGAAGCAAGAGGAGGTCTGGTTTTGAAGCCTGAAGAAAGGAGACTGCTAACACATACATTTTAACGATGTAAGAAGACACGCAAATGTGTTGAAGATGAGGGAGTAAGATAAAAATCTACAAGAATAACAAAATAAAATATAAGCAATGTATCCCTTCAAAAAAATTGATGGTTTTGAACTATGGTGTTGGAGAATACTCTTGAGAGTCCCTAGGACTGCAAGGAGATCAAACCAGTTAATCCTAAAGGAAATTGGTCCTGAAAAGTCATAATCACTCACCTAGACCCAGATATCCTGGAATGTGAAGTCAAGTGGGTCTTAGGAAGAATCACTATGAAAAAAGCTAGTGGAGGTGATGGAATTCCAGTTTAGCTATTTTAAATCCTAAAAGCTGATGCTGTGAAAGTGCTGCACTTCATATGCCAGCAAATTTGGAAAATTCAGAAATGGCCATAGGACTGGAAAACGTCAGTTTTCATTCAAATTCCAAAGAAAGGCAATGCCAAAGAATGTTCAAATCATCACACAATTCATCTCACACGCTAGTAAAGTAATGCTCAAAATCCTTCAAGACAGGTTTTAACAGTATGTGAACCATGAATTTCCAGATATTCAAGCTGGATTTAAAAAAGGCAGAGGAACCAGAGATCAAATTGTCAACATCCGCGTGATCACTGAACAAACAAAAGAGTTCCAGAGAAACATCTAATTTGCTTTATTGAATATGTAAAAGCCTTTGACTGTATGGGTTACAACAAACTGTCGAAAATTCTTTAAGATGGAAATAACAGACCACCATACCCATCTTCTGAAAAGCGTGTATGCAGGTCAAGTAGCAGCAGTTAGAAAAGGACGTGGAACAACATACTGGTTCCAAGTCTGGAAAGGAGTACATAAAGGCTGTATATTGTTACCTCTTTATTTAACTTATATTTAGGGTGCATCATGCAAAATGCCAAGCTAGATGAAGCACAAGCTGGAATGAAAATCGCTGGGAGAAATATCAATAACCTCAGATATGCAGATGACTCAAACTTTATGGCAGAAAGTGAAGAACTAAAGAGCCTCTTCTTGAAAGTAAAAGAGAGTGAAAAAGTTGGCTTAAAACTCAACATTCAGTAAACTAAGATCATGGCATCTGGTGTCATCAGTTCAGTTCAGTCCCTCAGTTGTTTCCAAATCTTTGCAACCCCGTGGACTGTAGCACGCTAGGCCTCCCTGTCCATCACCAACTCCTGTAGTTTACTCAAACTCATGTCCATTGAGTCAGTGATGCCATCCAACCATCTCGTCATCTGTCGTTCTCTTCTCATCCAGCCTTCAATCTTTCCCAGCATCAGGGTCTTTTCAAATGAGTCAGTTCTTCACTTCAGGGGGCCAAAGTATTGGAGTTTTACTTTAACATCAGTCCTTCCAATGAATATTCAGGACTGATTTCCTTTAGGATGGACTAGTTGGATCTCCTTGCAGTCAAAGGGACTCTCAACAATCTTCTACAACATCATAGTTTAAAAGCATCAATTCTTCATGTTCAACTTTATAGTCCAACTCTAACATCCATATATGACTACTGCAAAAAGCATAGCCTTGACTAGATGGACCTTTGTTGGCAAAGTCACATATCTGCAACTGACTGGTTCCAAATAGGAAAAGGAGTACATCGAGGCTGTATATTGTCAACCTACTTATTTAACTTATATGCAGAGTACATCATGAGAAACACTGGACTGGAAGAAACATAAGCTGGAATCAACATTGCCGGGAGAAATATCAATAACCTCAGATATGCAGATGACACCACCCTTATGGCAGAAAGTGAAGAGGACCTAAAAAGCCTCTTGATGAAAGTGAAAGTGGAGAGTGAAAAAGTTGGCTTAAAGCTCAACATTCAGAAAACAAAGATCATGGCATCTGGTCCCATCACTTTATGAGAAATAGATGGGAAAACAGTGGAAACAGTGTCAGACTTTATTTTTAGGGGCTCCAAAATCACTGCAGATGGTAACAGCAGCCATGAAATTAAAAGACGCTTACTCCTTGGAAGGAAAGTTGTGACCAACCTAGATAGCATATTCAAAATCACAGACATTATTTTGCCAACAAAGGTCCATCTAGTCAAGGCTATGGTTTTTCCTGTGGTCATGTATGGATGTGAGAGTTGGACTGTGAAGAAGGCTGAGCACTGAAGAATTGATGCTTTTGAACTGTGGTGTTGGAGAAGACTCTTGAGAGTCCCTTGGACTGCAAGGAGATCCAACCAGTCCATTCTGAAGATCAGCCCTGGGATTTCTTTGGAGGGAATGATGCTGAAGCTGAAACTCTAGTACTTTGGCCACCTCATGCGAAGGGTTGACTCATTGGTAAAGACTCTGATGTTGGGAGGGATTGGGGAGGAGAAGGGGATGACAGAGAATGAGATGACTGGATGGCATCACTGACTCGATGGGCGTGAGTCTGAGTGAACTCCGGGAGTTGGTGATGGACAGCGAGGCCTGGCGTGCTGCGATTCATGGGGTCACAAAGAGTCAGACACGACTGAATGACTGAACTGAACTGATACATTGGTCATAACTTGTCACCCAAGAAGTAAGCACCTTTTAATTTCATGGCTGCAATCACCAGCTGCAGTGATTTTGGAGCCCAGAAATATGAAGTCTTCCTCTGTTTCCACTGTTTCTCCATTCATTTGTGATGAAGTGATGGGACTGGATGCCATGATCTTTGTTTTCTGAATATTGAGCTTTAGCTTAAATTTTTCATTCTCCTCTTTCACTTTCATCAAGTGGCTCTTTAGTTCTTCACTTTCTGCCATAAGGGTGGTGTCATCTGCATATCTAAGATTATTGTTCTCTCTCCCGGCAATCTTGATTCCAGCTTGTGCTTCATCCAGCCCAACGTTTCTCAGGATGTACTCGGCATATAAGTTAAATAAGCATGGTGACAATACACAGCCTTAACATACTTCTTTTCCTATTTGGAACCAGTCTGTTTTTGTTCCATGTCCAGTTCTAACTGTTGCTTCCTGACCTGCATACAGATTTTTCAAGAGACATGTCTAGTGGTCTGGTATTCCCATATCTTTCAGAATTTTCTACAGTTTATTGTGATCCACACAGTCAAAGGCTTTGACATAGTGAATAAAGCAGAATTAAACATATTTCTGGAACTCTCTTGCTTTTTCTATGATGCAGCAGATGTTGACAATTTGATCTCTGGTTCCTCTACCTTTTCTAAAACCAGCCTGAACATCTGGAAGTTCACAGTTCACATATTCTTGAAGCCTGTCTTGGAAAATTTTGAGCATTACTTTACTACAGTGTGAGATGAGTGCAAATGTGTGGTAGTTAGAGCATTCTTTGGAATTGCCTTTCATAAGGATTGGAATGAAAACTGGAAAAGGGATTGGAACTTTTCCAGTCCTATGGCCACTGCTGAGTTTTCCAAAGTTGCTGGCGTTCTGAGTGCCAACACTTTCACAGCATCATCTTTTAGTATTTGAAATAGCTTAACTGGAATTCCATCACCTCCACGAGCTTTGTTTGTAGTGATGCTTCCTAAGTCCCACTTGACTTCACATTCCAGGATGTCTGGCTCTAGGTGAGTGATCACACCATTGTGATTATCTGGGTCATGAAGATCTTTTTTGTACAGTTCTTCTGTGTATTCTTGCCACCTCTTCTTAATATCTTCTGCTTCTGTTCGGTCCATATCATTTCTGTCCTTTATTGAGCCCATCTTTGCATGAAATGTTCCCTTGGTATCTCTAATTTTCTTGAAGAGATCTCTAGTCTTTCCCATTCTATTGTTTTCCTCGATTTTTTTTGCACTGATCCCTGAGGAAGGTTTTCCTATCTCTCCCTGCTATTCTTTGGAACTCACCATTTAAAATGGGTATATCTCTCCTTTTATCCTTTGCTTTTTGCTTCTCTTCTTTTCACAGCTATTGTAAGGCCTCCCCAGACAGCCATTGCCAGAGTTCAGCTCCAGCAGCCAGGTATTCAACCTGAAGGGAGGAATGGTGTTGGCAAGTAACAAGACAGCCTCTCAGTTTTCTTGGATTGCCTATTTATTTAAAGTTTAAGATTTTCTTTTATACTTTTACAAAAGCATTAGGTCAGAGGTTTGATATTTTCAGTTCCCCCTCACCCGGATTTATTATCTTCATAAATCACTGTTGCTCTTCAAACAGAGTTCCTGCTTCAGCGATTCTCTGGGAATCAGCTTTACCATCTATTATCTACTTCCTCTTTTGTGTCCTATAGTTAACTTGTGATTACATTGTAACTCATGCTACATTCCTCAGTTTATTTCTTATCTTTCTAAATCCTGTTTGTCCCTAACATCCTGAGCTCACTATCTCTTAAAAAGCCTTCTAGCTATAGTATCTCTAAAATTCCTAACCTCTATAAGCTATAGTAAAATATGTGAACTTTACAACATTCCATAAATCTTTAGCTTCTAACTATTTTAATTATTGAGTCTGAGTGAACTCCAGGAGTTGGTGATGGACAGGGAGGCCTGACGTGCTGCGATTCATGGGGTTTCGAAGAGTTGGACACGACTGAGCAACTGAACTGAACTGAAGCCCTAAATTCAGCAAACTCCTTTGCCATAAACACTTTCCTCCCAAATAGGCTTCAGATAACAATCCCTCCCATGGCCTCAATCTGCAGCCTATGTCCTCATCAAGTCCTTGAACAAATGTCAATGATTAACTTTATGAATTATTTTCTGAGCACAGCTGCAGAAGGCTTTGTGCCTTCTCATGCTCCTCTCAAGAACAGTAAGCACCTTAATATTCTTTTCAGTCAACTCAGCTGCGGAGAGGAAAGAACAAGTCAGGATCATAACGCCTAACTCTTTCATCCCAGGTGCGTGCCTGCAGGACAAGGAGAGGGAGTTGGGGCTGTGCTTCCATTTTTTCAGTAATGCCTAATGTGGCTCCCAACATCTCCCCCTTTTTAATTTTTTAGAGCATAGGTATGAAACTCAGTAGATAGAGCAGAAACACTTTGGTTGAGTATTCTCAAAAGGCATGGGGCTATTACACAAATCAGAACTAACAGGCATAAGCACATGGCCACATTAATCATTATTGTAGAAAAGGATCCATGGGAAAGATACCCCTCCAGATTTTCAAAGATGTAATTAGAAAGCCATTGAGAGGAAAAGTCAGACTCCACCTGCTTCATATTCTGAATATCCTCATGTAACTTAGAAATATCAATACTAATATCTGAATGATTCCAGACGCCTAAAATATGATTCCTGATGTGTTCCCAAGAGTGCATGGACTCATTCACTTGTAGAGGGGTAACACACATCCATTTAAATTCAGCATGGCACCTTAAAGACAATTTAATTTTTAAGTTTGTAATTTCTTGCCCCATAAGCAGAACTGCTTCTTCTAAAGCATTGACCTCATTTTCTATTTTCTTATCTATAATTTCCTGTGTAGTAAGAGCTAGGGAGACATTTTTGGACAGCGCTGCGATTCATGGGGTCACCAAGAGTCGGACATGACTGAGCGACTGATCTGATCTGATCTGATCTGATCAACAAACGAGGCCATATGCACTTCTTTTGACAGGGCAACAGCAGAAACCGTAACTGATGCAATTATGGTAATCAAAGCAGTTATTCCCACAACCAGAGCTGCAATGAATCTCTTAGGTTGAGAAATTAAGCCACTACGTTCATATAAAACTTTCAATGCATAATCATCAAACCATTGTCCCTCTAATTTTACAGGAACCATCAAATATGGTGGTTGCTTTACAGTTATCACAGCCTTATAATTATTGTAATTATTCCCATCAACACAGTTTGATATAAAACAATTCACACATATAACATTGTAAACAGTTTCTCCTTCAGAAACTTCCAAATCACTCGGATTTCTGGCCAACAAAAAGGCATAGGGAGAATGTAAACAGGCCCGTACAATATATCTTTGTTCATTTAAAGGTCTATGTAAAATCACAGGTGCCATAGCAGCCAATGCTTTCCATAACTCAGGCTACATGGGACCTGTTCCACCGAAGCTCACTAAAGGAGGAACCCATCCATTAGCATGCCACCTAGTAATTACTAAAGGCATAGTGAGAAATGAATTATTCCATGTGGATCTATAAGGTTCTACATAAATAAAGCCGCATCATTGATTCAAAAGATAGGGATACCCCCATTTGGTCAGAAAATGTCTGGTGGCAGCAATGGGAATAGATAATTTTATGGTGTACATGCATTCTTTCCAACGAGGAAAGCCAGAAATTCTGCTTATGTTTTCCCAGGCCTGTAGTCCTTGTTCATTAGATTCTGAAGTGGGGAGTGCACAGCTCAGATAGTCCTTTAAATGAGGAGCTGCCTTTTTTAAGGCATCAAATAGTCTTTCTTGCGCCCCTGGCATCAGCAGTTGTAAAGACCAAAAGTCTCTCTTGCCATTGCTTTGTCGAGAATCAGTAAGCATGCCTTTCAAGGAAGTGCTAACGAATCCATTCAAAACCAGAGCTGATCCTTGTAAAGAGGAAGGTATGACAAAGCAAATAGGTGGATAAACGGAAACGCCTGAAAAATTGAAGGGAGTACTGGAAGATAGATGGAAGGATAGATGGAAACCCTGCCCAAAAGATGAGTATCATTAACAAAAACACGAATGGGCTCATTCATCCAATCAACAGACTGGAAAGAAGGTGGATTAGGCAAATAGGCCCAATGAACTTTTTCTGCACTGAAGGGCCTCGGCTGACAAGCCAACACAGCAAGCATAGCCACAAACATTACCATAGGAGTGGCCTCATATCTCCCCCTTTCTATTAATTCTTCAGCCCGCTGAGTGAGATGTTTTAGCTGGCCCCAAGTTGGTCATGCTGGAGGTGGTTGCTTGAGTACGATGATGACGATGAGGTGGAGCAAAATATAGTTGAACTTGATCAGCTTGTCTCTCCTAAAGAGCCAGGTGCCTGAAGCAATGTACTAGCGGTGAAGCCTCAGGTGAAGTCACTCGTCCTTTGGCTTTTCCTTGGCTTCCTCAGGTCTGGACTTGACGAGCTTCTGGTCTCCCCATCTTTCCTTGGTCCTGGGCTCCAGGATCCCAGAGATTTCAGTGACCCCGGGGTCTTTGTGATCCTGGAGGTCTCATGGGACTGGAGGTGTCGAATCAGTCTGTCAGGAATCCAAACAGGAGAAGTGGAATCCTGTAGAAACACACAAGCATACCCTCTCCCACAAGTTAGCAACACATCTGGCCCTCTCCATTCTCCTGCAAGGTCTTTCCACTTAACCATGGGCCAAGTCCTAGCCCCTTCAGGCGCCCAGTGTCTCATCATTGCAGTCTGTCCCTGTGTGTCCACGTTTAAATGATTAATTACAAACAAAGCATGGTGTAAAACATGATGTGGAGAAGAATACTTAAATTCTCCCTGCCTTAATTTAGCTATCTGATTGTTTAAGTTTGGTGCACCCTTCCCACTATGGCTTGACCTTGGGGATTATAAGGTATTCCTGTTGAATGTACTATGGAAAATTGTTGACAAAAATCTCTTAAAAGCAGCAGTATAAGCTGGGGCATTATGTTTTTATCTGTTTGGGGAGTTCTATTTGGGAAAAGCATTGAAACAAGTGCTGAATTACATCTCTTGCTGTTTCACCCAATGTAGCACAGGCTATGATATCATGAGAAAACGTATCTACGGTAACATGCACAAAGGATAGTTTTCCAAAGGCTGGGATATGACTTATGTCCATTTGCCAGAGAGCATTAGGCCTAAGGCCTCGGGGGTTAACTCCTAAAGGTGGAGATGGATTAAATGTTGGACAATTTGGACATAACTTAACTATTTGTCTAGCTGCTTCCCTAGGGATATGAAATTCATACCTTAAACCAGCTGCAAGTTGATGATGAATTTTGTGAGAATTTTTGGCCTTGTCAATCTTTTCATGTAACTTTAAAGCAATTATTTTAGTTAATGCATCTGCCAAAGCATTTCCTTTATGCAAAGGGCCAGGCAAGCCAGAATGGGTGCTAATATGTCCCACAAAATATTTCTTATCTCTATGTTTAATCTCCTTCTGAAAATCAGATAACAAGGAGAAGATGGTAGTTTTGTTTCCTGGAATATTACCATTCTCAATATCAGGAAATAACCCTAAAATATATCGGGAGTCAGTCAGAACATTGAAGGTGTGGTCTCTTAAATGTTGAAAAGCCCAAATAACTGGTCGTAACTCAGCCCTCTGGGCAGATGTCTCTTCAGTTATCTGAACATGAGATTTTCCATTAATAACTGTGACTGCTTTACCATTAAAGGAGCCATCTGTGAAACTGAAAATTGCACCTTCCAAAGGTTGAACAGAAAATTTCTTTGGAAAAATCACTGGATGTGTTTTTAAAAAATGCAAAAGGGGGCTTGAGGGCAAACGAAACAAAATTTGACCACTGAAATCTATCAAGGCCACTTGCCAATCATAACTATTTTGTAAAAGAAATTGCAGTTGATTCTTATTGAATGGAATCACTATATTCGTTACTTTTTTTTTTTTTTCAAAAAGTTCCACACTTCTTTTTCTACCTTTTATAATTAATTGTGCCATCAAGATGGGATAAGATAAAACTATTTTTCTTGGAGTTACTGGTAGATGGAGCCATTCCAATGGGCCTTCTTGACACAAGCGTCCTGTAGGTGTATGCTCTGTGGTAAGAAAAATTAAATCCCATCCTCTGGTAATATTAATCCTAATTAACCGATCATTCAAAGCCTCATCCACTTTAACAAGAGCTGGCTCTGCCTCACTAGTCAATTTTCCCTTAGAACTGGGATCAGGATCGCCTTTTAAGCAATCAAACAGAGGCTTTAAATCTGCAGTAGTCAGTTTTAAATGTGGGCATATCCAATTAATATCTTCTAATAATTTCTGGAAATTATTTAAAGTTAGTAAACGATCTCTCTGCAGCTGCAAAGGGGCATGACTCATGGTATGGTTGTTTAATACTCTCCCTAAATAAGAAAAAGGAGGATTTACTTGGATCTTATCTGGAGCTATCTTTAAACCCCAGTCTTCCAAGGCCTCAATCAATTCAGATAAGATTTGTTGCAACAAGGCTCTGTCCTTATGAGCTTCCAAAATATCATCCATATAATGTATCAAATATAGATCTTTATACTTTCCTCTAACATTTTGCACAGCTTGGTTTACAAATTTCTGACACAATGGGGGGGTGGCTATTTTTCATTCCCTGAGGCAAAACCTTCCATTGAAACCTGACTGCAGCCATGAAATTAAAAGACGCTTACTCCTTGGAAGGAAGGTTATGACCAACCTAGATAGCATATTCAAAAGCAGAGACATTACTTTGCCAACAAAGGTTGTCTAGTCAAGGCTATGGTTTTTCCTGTGGTCATGTATTGATGTGAGAGTTGGACTGTGAAGAAGGCTCAGCACCGAAGAATTGATGCTTTTGAACTGTGGTGTTAGAGAAGACTCTTGAGAGATCCAGCAAGGAGATCCATCCAGTCCATTCTGAAGGAGATCAGCCCTGGGATTTCTTTGGAAGGAATGATCCTGAAGCTGAAACTCCAGTACTTTGGCCACCTCATGCGAAGAGTTGACTCATTGGAAAAGACTCTGATGCTGGGAGGGATTAGGGGCAAGACGAGAAGGGGACGATAGAGGATGAGATGGCTGGATGGTATCACTGACTCGATGGACGTGAGTCTGGGTGAACTCCGGGAGTTGGTGATGGACAGGGAGGGCTGGCGTGCTGCAATTCATGGGGTCGCAAAGAGTCGGACACGACTGAGCGACTGATCTGATCTGATCTGATAGGGTTGTTTAAAATTAGCTGAAGGGAGACTGAAAGCAAACCGTTTACAATCCTGGACAGTCAGGGGAATGGTAATGAAATAATCCTGTAGATTTATAACTATCACATTATACTGAAAAGGCACAGCCACTGGGGAAGGGAGGCCCAGCTGGAAGGCCCCCATGTCTTCCATAGTTGTGTTTATAGCTCTCAAATCTTGTAACACTCTCCATTTTCCTGATTTTTTCTTAATAACAAAAACAGGAATATTCCAGGGGCTATTTGAAGGCTCTATGTGGCCGGCTGTCCGTTGTTCTATAACTAAACCCTCAGATGCCTGTAACTTTTCAGCTGTTAAGGGCCATTGCTCCACCCATACCAGATCATCAGATGTCCAGGTAATAGGGTCGGCAGCAGGAGGAACAGCCTCTAGTATAAATTTGAATATCCCAAACTTTCTCTATTCTTGTTAGGAACCACCTTTAATGGAGAAACAATTCCCTGCTGATCTTGACCAAGCTCCTTATCAGGATTATACCTCATTTGCCACATTTTATTAGTAACCTTTTCATCTGAGCTATATAAAAGCATTCCCATCTGAGATAATATGTCTCTCCCCCATAAAGAAAAGGGTAGTGAAGGAACCACATATGGACAAAAGGTGCCTTATGCCCACTTCCCATCTGACCATGTCAAAATTTCTGAGCTCTTAGCAACTGAGGGCACTGACCCTATTTCTACCAAGCAGGCACTGGTCAAGCGTTTCAGCCAGGACAAGGACCAATCTTTTCTAACAAGGCAAGAGATGTCTGCACCAGTATCTAACAGCCCTGACATTTTATTTCCTTGAATTAAAAGATCTTTTAAAGGTCTAGAAGCTGTAATTTCCTGTACCCAAAAAGCTAGATCACTAGATCCAAATCCTCTGGGGCCCCTAGCTTGAGAAGTCAAAGTTTTTCCTGTCTGATAATAAGGTAAAAGCAAAAGCTGTGCTATTCTTTTACCTTTATTAGTTTGCACAGTTTTAGTAGGTGGGGAGATCAAAACTTTAATTTCCCCAGTATAATCAGAATCCACTATACCAGGCATCACCGAAATTCCTTGAGGGGAAAGCGAGCTATGCCCTAGCACAGGTAGTACAATGCCCTCAGGCAGGGCACCAGCCATTCCTGTTGGATTTGGAGTAACCAGTATGTCGGGGGTTTATATTGTTGCGGTGGTGGAACTGAGGTCCAGTCCTCACTACCTGGGGTTGCTCTGAAGAGTTCTGAGATGGGACAAAGGGAATAAAGGGATTCAACACAACTGCCCCTATTGTTGTCCGGGGCTGGGGCTGCCCCTGCTGCCGGTTTCCCTGAAACTGGGAACAATTACTTTTCTGTACTTGGGGGGTGAGCGTAGTCCCATCCTTATGAAATTCAGATCTGCAGTCTTTTGCCCAATGATACCCTTTCTGGCATTGGGGGCAAAGTGCCTTTGGGGGGTTGGTATTAGTCTGTATTGGCACAGCCTGTTGTCCCTGCTTGGCAGGACATTGCAGGCAAAAATGCCCCATTTGACCACAAGAGAAACACTTTTATTTGTAAAATCATTTCCATTACGATTAACATTTTTTCTCATTCCCTGAATTACTTGTACAGCCGTTTCTCCCCTCAAAGAGGCGGTTAAGTCTACCCCCTGCATAAAGGAAGTTCCTACTTCCTGACAGGTCTGTATAGATTTAGCATTCTCATAAGCCAATCGTTTAAGAACTATCTCTGCTGGCTCACTACTCTTAATTGTTCTCTTTACAGCAGTTTTCAATCTGGCCACAAAATCTTCATATTTCTCATCTGGTCCCTGTTTGATATTACTGAGTAGATAATTTTCCATCGGAAGGGGCCAGAGATTTCCATGCCAAGACACCTGTGGACATAATCTGATTAAGTGCTGCTTTAGACAACCTTGCTTGGGCTATGTTAGATTCGTATTCTTCATCTCCTCTTAATGTCGTAGATCCCATTGCCCTGAGCTTTGCGTCACTAGAGGTTTTGTTTTCCACTGACTGCAGTCTAGCCAACTTATAATACTCTGCCAACCACAGGAGGTACTCTCCTCCAGGAAGACAAGCCCTTGCAACTGCTCTCCAATCATACGGCGTCATCCATCTTCCAGCTAAGGCATCTAGTAGAGTGAGTGTATAGGGGGAGGTAGACCCATAATCATGACAGGCTTGTTTAAGTTCTTTCAGGAGCTTATATGGGATTGGTTCCCATATTCCTTCTTCCTCGTCATTTCCTTCCATTTTGATAAAGGCTACTGGAAAGACCATAGAAAATTTCAAGTGTCCCTGTTGTTCTGCCTCCCTTCTAGCCTGGGTGAGCCTCCCTGAGGGGGTTTATTGCGAGAAGCACGCTCTACATATTGTTTACACGTCTGCCTCAAAAGCTCCTTTGTTTCAGAAAAGTCTTCATCCTCCTCAGCCTCAGGCAATGTTTTGGGAGGCTTTGGGGTAAAGTGGGGAACATTTGGGCCTTGGAAGGAGCAGACGGAGGTGGCAGCGATTGCCTTAAATCAGAAAGTGGTGAATAAATTTTTAAAGGTTTGCATAGAGGGGGAGGGGGCTCACTAGGACACTCGGCCGCAGTGTCCTGCAAGCCCTCTCCTTCCTCAGGAGGTGGAGCACGGTCTCCCTCCTATTCTTCATCAGTGGCAGAAAACATAATCTACGCAAAAGGCGGAGACCCACCATTCACCGCTGCAGCCTCTCCCACAGGTTGTCTAACAGCCTCATGCCAAGGGTCCAAAACGTCCCTAATCATATTCCACGAGAAAAAGCATCTACAGGAACCTTTTATGGCCCATGCAAAGTATAAAACAAATGTAACTGATCTCCAACCTTAGTCCAAATTTCTAGATTTGCCATTTTGCTTTTTTGCATTTCTTTTTCTTGGGATTCTTGCTCCTTTTCTCCTGTATAATGTCAGAAATATCTGTCCATACTTCATGAGGCAATCTGTCTATCAGATGTAGTCCCTTAAATCTATTTCTCACTTTCACTGTATAATCATTAGGGATTTGATTTAGGTCATATTTGAATGGTCTAGAGGTTTTCCCTACTTTTACAATTTCAGTCTGAATTTGGCAATAAGGAGTTCATGATCTGAGCCACAGTCAGCTCCCCATCTTATTTTTGCTGACTGTATAGAGCTTCTCCATCTTTGGCTGCAAATACTATAATCAATCTGATTTCGGTGTTGACCATCTAGTGATGTCCATGTGTACAGTCTTCTCTTGTGTTGTTGGAAGAAGGTATTTGCTATGACCAGTGCATTCTCTTGGCAGAACTCTACTAGACTTTGCCCTGCTTCATTCTGTACTCCAAAGCCAAATTTGCCTGTTACTTTAGGTGTTTCTTGACTTCCTACTTTTGCATTCCAGTCCCCTACAATGAAAAGTACATCTTTTTTTGGGTGTTAGATTTAGAAGGTCTTATAGGTCTTCATAGAACCGTTCAACTTCAGCTTTTTCATCATTACTGGTAGGGGCATAAACTTGGATTACTGTGATATTGAATGGTTTGCCTTGGAAACAAACAGAGATCCTTCTGTCATTTTTGAGATTGCATCCAAGTACTGAATTTAGAACTCTTTTGTTGACTATGATGGCTACTCCATTTCTTCTAAGGGATTCTTGCTCACAATACTATATATAATGGTCATCTGAGTTAAATTATCCAATCCAGTCCTTTTTAAATTCACTGATTCCTAGAATGTCGATGTTCACTCTTGTCATCTCCTTCTTGACCACTTGCAGTTTGCCTTGATTCATGGACCTAACATTCCAGGTTCCTATGCAATACTGCTCTTTACATCATCATATCTTGCTTCCATCACCAGTCACATCCACTACTGGGTGTTGTTTTTGCTTTGACTCCATCCCTTTATTCTTTCTGGAGTTATTTCTCCACTGATCTCCAGTAGCATACTGATCACCTACCGACCTGGGGAGTTCATCTTTCAGTGTTCTATCTTTTTGCCTTTTCATACTCTTCATGGGGAAAAGTACTGCTCATACTCTTATCTCTTCATGGCAAATAGATGGGGAAAGAATGGAAACAGTGAGAGACTTTATTTTATTTTATTTTTACTTTTTTGGAGAGGTGTCCAAAATCACTGCAGATAGTGACTGCAGCCATTAAATTAAAAGGCACTTGCTCCTTGGAAGGAAAGGTATGACCAAGCTAGACAGCATATTAAAAAACTAAGACATTACTTTGCCAACAAAGTCCATCTAGTCAAAGCTATGTTTTTTTCCATTAGTCATGTATGGATGTGAGAGTTGTATTATCAAGAAAGCTGAGCCCCAAAGAATTGATGCTTCTTAATTGTGGTGTTGTAGAAGACTCTTGCAGAGAAGGCAATGGCAACCCACTCCAGTACTCTTGCCTGGAGAATCCTAGGGACAGAGGAGCCTAGTGGGCTGCCTTCTATGGGTTCACACAGAGTCGGACACGACTGAAGTGACTTAACAGCAGCAGAAGACTCTTGAGAGTCCCTTGGAATGCAAGGAAATCAAACCAGTCAATCCTAAAGGAAATCGGTCCTGAATATCACTGGAAGGACTGATGCTGAAACTGAAGCTCCAATAGTTTGGCCACCTGTTGCAATGAACTAACTCATTGAAAAGACCCTGATACTGGGAAAGATTGAAGGTAGGAGGAAAAGGGGACGACAGAGGATGAGTTGGTTGGATGCCATCACAGACTCAGTGGACATGAGTTTGAGTAAGCTCTGGGATTTGTTGATGGACATGGAAGCCTGGTGTGCTGCACTCCACAGGGTCACAAAGAGTCAGACACGACTGAGTGATGGAACTGAAGTGAGGTTTGTCCTACCTTTTCTTCCAAGTACTAAGCATCTTTTAAATTCATGGTTGCAGTGATTTTGAAGCACAAGAAATTAAAATCTGTCACTGTATCCTTTTTCCCCCATTTATCTGCCATGAAGTAATGGGACTGGATGCCGTGATTTTTGTTTTTTGAAGCAAGAGGCTCTTTACTTCCTCTTCACTTTCTGTCATTAAAGTGTATCATCTCCATATCTGAGGTTGATATTTCTCCCAGCAATCTTGATTCCTGCTTGTGATTCACACAGCCAGACATTTTTCATAATGTAATCTGCATATAAGTTAAATAAACAGGGTGACAATAAGCAGCCCTGATGCACTCCTTTCAAAGTATGAACCAGTCCATTGTTCCATCTATAGTTCTAACCATTGCTTCTTGACCTGCATACCAGTTCTTCAGGAGGCAGGTAAGGTGGCCTGGTATTACCCTCATTTTAAGAATTTTCCACAATTTGTTTTAATCTGCACAGTCAAATTACACTCACGTCACACACTACCAAAATAATCCTCAAAATTCTCCAAGCTAGGCTTCAGTAGTTCATGAACTGAGAATTTCCAGATATTCAAGCCAGATTTAGAAAAGGCAGAGGAACCAGAGATCAAATTGCCAACATCTGTTGGATCATAGAAAGAGCAAAAGAATTCCAGAGAAACATCTACTTATGTTTCCTTGACTACACTAAAGCCTTTGGCTGTATGGATCACAAAAATCCATGGACAATTCTTAAAGAGATGGGAATATCAGACTACCTTACCAATCTCTTGAGAAACCTGTATGCAGGTCAAGAAGGAACGGTTAGAGCTGTACATGGAACAATTGACTGATTTGAGAATTGGGAAAGGAGAAGGTCAAGGCTGTATATTGTCACCCTGCTTATTTAATGTATATGCAGAGTATGTCATACAAAAACCAGGCTGGATGAAGCACAAGCTAGAATCATGATTACTGGCAGAAACACCAACAACCTCAGATATGTAGAGGACACCGTGTTAATGGCAGAAAGCAAAAAGGGGAATAAATAGCCTTTTGATGAATGTGAAAGAGGAGAGTGAAAAAGCTGGTTTAAAACTGAACATTCAAAAAACTATGATCATGGCATCCAATCCCATCACTTCAATGGCAAATAGATGGGGAAACCACAGAAACAGTGACAGGCTTTATTTTTTTTGATTCCAAAATCACTGCAGATGGTGCAGTGATTTAAATTTAAAGATGTCTGCTCCTTGAAAGAAAAACTATGACCAACCTGGACAGCATATTAAAAAGCAGAGATATTACTTTGCCAATAAAAGGCCATCTAGTCAAAGCTATAGTTTTTCCAGTAGTCATGTATGGATGTGAGTTTTGGATCTTAAAAAGAGCTGAAGAATTGATGCTCTTGAACTGTGGTGTTGGAAGAGACTCTTGAGATTCCCTAGGACTTCAAGGAGACCAAACCAGTCAATCATAAAAGAATTCAGTCCTGAATATATCTTGGAATGACTGATCCTGAAGCTGAATCTCCAATACTTTGACCACCTGATGCAAAGAGCTCACTGACTAGAAAAGAACCTGATTTTGAGACAGATTGAAGGCAGGAGGAGAAAGTGATGACAGAGGAAGAGATGGACAGCATCATTGACTCGATGGAAATGAGTCTGAGCAAGTTCCAGGAGTTGGTGATGGACAGAGAAGCCTGGCATGCCTCAGTCCATGGGGTCCCAAAGCATTGCACACAATTAAGCAACTGAACTGAACACAGTCAAAGGCTCTAGCATATTCAATGAAGAAGAAATAGACTTTTATATCAGATCAGATCAGATCAGTTGCTCAGTCATGTTCGACTCTCTGCGACCCCATGAATCGCAGCATGCCAGGCCTCCCTGTACATCACCAACTCCTGGAGTTCACTCCGACTCACGTCCATCGAGTCAGTGATGCCATCCATCTCTTCCTCTGTCGTCTCCTTCTCCTCCTGCCCGCTTTTTTATAAATATTTTTATTATTATTATTTTTTACACCACAGCCATTTTGTATTGACAGGGGAGCCTGGTAGGCTGCCATCTATGGGGTCACACAGAGTCGGACACGACTGAAGCGATTTAGCAGCAGCAGCATAGCAAATTAACAATGTTGTGATAGATTCAGGTGAATAGTGAAGGTCTCAGCCATACATATTGTTTTTCTATGACCCAATGGAGGTTTGGATTTTGATCTTTGTTTTCTTTGCCTTTTCTAAATCCAGCTTTTACCTCTCTGAAAGGTCTTGGTTCATATACTGTTTAAGCCTAGCTTGAAGGATTTTGAGCATTACCTTGCTAGCTTGTGAAATGAGTGCAATTGTAAAGTAGTTTGAATATTCTTTGGCATTGCACTTCTTTGTGATTGAAATGAAAACTGACCTTTTCCAGTACTATGGCTATTGTTGAGTTTTCCAATTCTTTGTCATATTGAGTATAGCACTTTAATAGCATCATCTTTTAGGATGTAAAATAACTCAGCTGAAATTTCATCACCTCCACCATCCTTGTTCATAATGATGTTTTTAAGGTCCTTTTGTCTTCATGCTCCACAATGTCTGGCTCTAGGTGAGTGACCACACCATCGTGATTATCTAGATGATAAAATCATTTTTTTTAAATTTAGTTTTCTGTGTGTTTTTCTACCTCATCTTCATCTCTTGTGCTTCTATTAGGTCCCTGCCATTTCTGCCCTTTATTGTTCCTATCTGCATGAAATATTCCCTTGAAAGTTACTCAGTCATGTCCGACAATTTGCAACCCCATGGACTATATAGTCCATGGAATTCTCCAGGCCAGAATACTGGAATAGGTAGACTTTCCTTTCTCCAGGAAAGGCTTATCTTCCCCACCCAGGGATTGAACCCAGGTCTCCCAAATTGTGGGCAGATTCTTTACCAGCTGAATCACAAGGGAAGTCCAGAAATACTGAATTGGTTAGTCTATCCCTTCACCAGCAGATATTACCAACCCAAAATCGAACTGGGGTGTCCTGCATTGCAGGTGGATTCTTTATCAATTAATTGACCTATCCATTGCTATCTCCTAATTTCTTGAACAGATCTCTAGTCTTTCCCATTATATTGTTATCCCCTGTTTCTTTGTATGCTCACTTAAGAAGGTTTTTTTTTTTTTTTAAATCTCTCTGTGCTATTCTCTGGAATTCTGCATTCAACTGGGTATGAATTCAGATCCTTTTTTTTATAGGAAGTTTATAGCAAATTTCTTTCAATCACACTGCTTTTGCTTGTTCTTTTAATACATTTTTGGAGTTAATTAACATACAAAATTATATTAGTTTCAGCTGCACTGCATAATGAATCAATGCATGTATTTATTGTGAAATGATAACCACAAAAAGTCCCACAAAGCTACTTTTCATTTCTTTGCAATAATTCTCATGAAATTTGTGATTGTCATATTTTCCATTCTCATATTAATGAAATCTCAATTTTTCAAACTCTATGTAGTTTGAAAATAGTGAATTATGTAGATTTGTGGGGAACATATAAGGAGGCTAATCTATATATTTAGCCATGTTTCTAAAAGAAAAATATAATATTTGGTGTATGGAGAGTGATGAATACACAATTTCCCTTCATTGGTATCGTTCCTTTGCAAGACAAATATTAAAAGGAAAAAAAAAACCTCAGTTTTGAAATTTTTACTGATTGAAGTTAATTAATTCACTTATGGTATGTATAATAATTCATATGTATATATAGACATATATATGATATTTAAGTGAAAATGTCTGCAATGATCCTCATAATAGATGAAAGTTCAATAGCAGTTTTGTTTATTGTTCCCATGAAAGGAATTATCTAAGGTTAACTATAAATAACAAAACTGAGATATATCCAAGTTTGACTCAGATCCTTGTGCCTTTTCAAGTACAAAGGAAGTATAGCAGATAAATTCAAAAGAAAAGGAAGGAAAGAGGATCTGGTAATAATAGAAGACATAAAGAAATTTGTATGACATCTGTCATTTCAACTGTAAGAGTGAAAGCTAGAAGACTGTGGGATAAGATTATCAGTGTGATGAGAGAAAATTACTCCAAATTCAGAATTGTTTACTCTGAAAATCTATCTTTAAAAAAAAAAAGTGAATAAGAGAGGGAGGGAGACATTATCAGAAAAATGAAAAAAAAATAAGAAAGATCATTCCACCTTTAAATAAGGGCTTTCAGAATATATACTCAGGAATATAGGACAAGACACCACAAGAAGTATGTAAGAATCAAGAAGGTGTATTTTGCATGATGAATACAAACAAACCTAAAAATATAAAAAATATAAATTGGATAAAGTAGTTGACTCTGTAAGAGTAAGGGAAGATGCTGTAATCTTATTATGTATCAGTCAGTATTATTCTATACACTGTTAATGTGTTGTTAGAACATACAATTAATAAATGTTTTGTTATATGAGCAAAATATATATATATTAAATATGGAACAAATCTACAATTAGACATACAAGGCAGGCAAGAATATCTACATCTTAAAGCAGTTAAACAGTCTGAATATATTAAGAGATATAGCATATTTATGAACAAGGAGACTATCTTAATTGTCAATTTGATCTATAATTTCAGAGTAATTTGAATCAATATCCCAAAGGACTATACCAAGAAATTTGATAAGATGATTGCAAACTTTGATTGGTCAGCCAGGTGATGGCTGTGATGCTCCCCAAGATGTCGAGATCCATTACAAAGGTAGCATCAGAACACAGGTTGTCCCCACACCATTTAAAGAGGAAAAAGAAGCCAAAATTTAAAAATAGAGCAGAAGATTATGACTTCACTATGGTGAATACTTTTTCTAACACACAAACAAAAACACAAGCACATACACAAAAATAACATTCACATTCAAGATATTAAACCTGGAAGAAAACATTGATATACTTGAGTTTGAGTAAGCTCCAGGAGTTGGTGATGGACAGAGACGCCTGGAATACTGCAGTCCATGGGATCACAAAGAGTTGGACATGACTGAGCAACTGAACTGAACTGAACTGAACTTGACTAGATTAATATTAAACACTTCTAATAACTAAAACACCAAAATTTAAACAAAGTCACCAAGTAGAACTTTCAATATATATAATTAATGAAAATTAATAATTAGATTTTATATTAAATTACATAAATTAGTAAGAAAAGACTTAAAACATTAATTTATACTTAAACTCCTAAAACAAATTGTTGCATTATAATATGTACTCTAAATTTTTGCATGTTTCTAAAAATATATTATAGACGTATATATGATGCATTGAACCTGGACTAGTGATTTCTTTCTTAAATGATATTATACATGTTTCAATGCCATTCTCCCAAATCATCCCACCCTCTCCCTCTCCCACAGAGTTCAAAAGACTGTTCTATACATCTGTGTCTCTTTTTCTCTCTCACATACAGGGTTATCATTACTGTCTTTCTAAACCAATATAATATTGTAAAGTAAAAATAATAATAAATAAATAAAACCAAAAAAAGAATTATATATGATGAAGAAATTCCAAGTTATTTATTATATTTTCCTTTCTTCCTGCAATTCCTTCATAAAATCAGTTTTGATAGTGACAGAAACAGGACAATTTAAAAAGTGGAGACAACAAAAGCAAAACTATACAAGTGAACTATATGCACTAAAAAGCTTCACACAAAAGGTAACCATCAGTGAAATGAAAAGGCAAGCTATGGAATGGGAGAGATTATCTGCAGACCCATATATATATATATATATATGTGTGTGTGTGTGTGTGTGTGTGTATATGTGTGTATAGCAATAATAATAATAATGGGACTTCTGTTTAATTTATCTAAACATTTATGTATTATAATCTCTAGTTTGTATGCAATTGGTTTTGTAAATACAGCTATTAAATAAATACCTTACATCTCTGCCATCAGTATTCCAGAAAGAAAACTGTATTGTCTTAAAGCCTCAAGTGTTCCAATTGTTGCTGTAATGACTGGCCATATCCATGAATAGATTTTGGTGAAGACTGAAAAAGAAGTAAAAGTACAGTCCCTAACTAAGATCTGCAAACACCTGTCCATCGAAGCTAGCATTTTATAAAAAGCAAAAGACTGGTATTTTATAAAAATTTTTTTGGCCTCTGTTCATTAAAAAAAACTTTTTTTATGGAAAAAGGAAAGCCACATGAGAAGAAATCAAAGCAAACCACATTGATTTTAACACTAACTTTTGTTCCTGTCTAAATCACGTAGACTCGTAGTGAGCTATCTTCTGTTATAAGGCAGGAATATTACCCTCAACAGTTATAGAAAAATAAACACTTAAATTACCTACTCAGTATCTTTGCTCTCATGGTTCTCTTGATTTTTGGCATTCCTTAATATGAGTAAATTTTAGTTATTGTTTCAATACAGAGGACACAGTTTTGAACCTTAAGCCATATTTCAAAATTTTATTTGTAAATGTATGTAACTTGTTCTCAGCGCTTACAGAGAACATATATAGGACATAATTAGTTTGTAATTTAATTTTTGTTTTGTTTTTAAATGTGATCTTTTTAGTCATAAGTCATAAAAAAGTGGCTTCCTATCTTTTTGAAACAAAATATAACAAGAAAAGATATCTTACTAATCAAACAAATGTTTTCAACTAAAGACTTTGCAACTGACCAAGACAACTGGTCAGAAAGAGCTTTGTAACTGAAATGCACATTTAATGACATTAGCCATTCATTTTTGTTAGTTATAAACATTTAGGAAAAACATTCTTAGATATAGAGAAACCAAAGGAAAAAAAATGATAACTTTCTTTATGGCTTATCTTCCTGGAATGAATTATATTTGAGCAGAAAATGTAGAGGAGTTTATAAGCATTCAAAGTTGGAAAGGCAGACAAAGTGTCCCTTCCCCTTATTGATAATACCTTCTAAATGTAAGTGGAACTGAAGACCTTTCTGCAATATTCATAAAAATGTGATGGACCCATTAGCTATACACAGCCAAATTAATATATAACACATCATCTGAATACCAAAATATCTGAATACTTCTGTGATAGAAACAAAATTGCAAAGCATTTATAAAGCTGAGATATATTCCTTAGTGTTTCTCCTCTAAAAATGTAATTATATACGGATCCATAAACATATATAATATATGTATATACACATAAAGCAAAGACTTTTCATTAAACATAGAAAGCATAATATTTTTCAAGTGCAAGAGGATGACTGTGTTTATATAATAGTATATACTAAAAACAGGTTTTGGTGGCCCAGAAAGAAGATGGGAAAGGACATGGCAAAGGAGGCATTGGTTCTGAAAGTATAGGATAAAGAATACAGTATAATTAGTTATTTTCTATGGAAATGCTATAGTGCAAAGGCTAGCTTTGTTAGTCAATAAGTAGCTTCCAACACTTTTGAGACCCCATGGACTTAGCCCACCAGTCTCCTCTGTCCATGGGATTTCCCAGGCAAGAATACTAGAGTGGGTTGCCATTTCCTTCTCCAGAGGTTCTTCCCAACCCAGTGATTGAACACATCATGGCATCCAGTCCCACCACTTCACGGGAAATAGATGGGGAAACAGTGGAAACAGTGTCAGACTTTATTTTTCTGGGCTCCAAAATCACTACAGATGGTGACTGCAGCCATGAAATTAAAAGAAATTACTCCTTGAAAGGAAAGTTATGACCAGCCTAGATAGCATATTCAAGAGCAGAGACATTGCTTTGCCAACAAAGGTTCGTCTAGTCAAGGCTATGGTTTTTCCTGTGATCATGTATGGATGTGAGAGTTGGACTGTGAAGAAGGCTGAGCGCCGAAGAATTGATGCTTTTGAACTGTGGTGTTGGAGAAGACTCTTGAGAGTCCCTTGGATTGCAAGGAAATCCAACCAGTCCATTCTGAAGGAGATCAGCCCTGGGATTTCTTTGGAAGGAATGATGCTAAAGCTGAAACTCCCATACTTTGGCCACCTCACGCGAAGAGTTGACTCATTGGAAAAGACTCTGATGCTGGGAGGGATTGGGGGCAGGAGGAGAAGGGGACGACAGAGGATGAGATGGCTGGATGGCATCACTGACTCAATGGACGTGAGTCTGAGTGAACTCTGGGAGTTGGTGATGGACAGGGAGGGCTGGCGTGCTGCGATTCATGGGATCGCGAAGAGTCGGACACGACTGAGTGACTGATCTGATCCGATCTGATCTGATCTTGCATTGTCATGTAGATTATTTACCAATGACCACCAGGGAAGCCCAATAAAAGCTAGAATAAAGAAAAAATATATATAATTTGAGATATTGAGAGGAGTCTTAAGAGCAAGATTAGATGAAAAAAGGAGAAAAGAAAAATGCAAATATGATTGCTGGGGGGCTAATGAAAGGAAAGGAATGGATTGTTAATTTCCTGGCAATTTATTGAGAGAAATAGCGCCCTCTGCCAGGGCAGGATTTTATATATAGTAAAAAACTCTTTGCAATCTCCATCTGAGTAAGGCAGAAAGTTGCTAGGGACAAGTATCATCAATTCACTACATATTAAGGAGAGAGGAGGAAGGGGTTCCTAAGAAATCTGAGTATACATTTGACTGAAAAAGATAAAACTGAAGACAACATTTGACTGAAAAAGATAGAACCGAAGACAAGAAGCCCAAGAACCCAAAAGAAAAAAATTAAGCCACAAATAAAATTATGAAATCAATGAGATTTACTTATTCAATAGACAAAGCAAGAATCATTCTTGAGATTAAAATAAACACTAAGGGAAAAAAAAGAAAAGAAAATAAACACTAAGATATGTGTCAGGAAGCATTTAACAGAAGGCTTCCTGTGTGCTGTTTTGGATCTGTCAGGAATTCTCTGTTTCTTATTAATTCCTGAATACTCAGGAATTAAGAGGAGAGGCAAGCCTCTCCCAGGGGCTGAGGAATCAAGGCATTTCCCTCATTAGTTTTTCTATGCAGTGATAAGTACCCTCTTCCTTCTTGTGAACCATAAAGTAAAAGTGATTATTTACAACTCTCTCTCTCTCTCTTTAATATGGATCACCTATGTTTTGTAAGTCTGGAATTTTAATCTTTATCTTTGCTGAGAATAACTACCTTGTAAGACATGCCCACACCATGTTGATTAAAACACCTTTGCTCCATCAGAGCTCAGGTCCCCGTGTCTTTCTTTCTCTTTCTCCCTCTCTCTCTCTCTCTCTCTCTCTCTTTTTTTCAGGCTCATCCCCTGGAGCACAGAGGCTCTCTGAGTTCACTTTCCTGCCCAGGCTTCTAAGATCCTCTCCACCTTCACCCCATTGACAGGGCACCTGAGGCCTTTGTGAACAGAACAAGCCCCATGCTTTATTGGCTTTCTGCATAAACCAAGTAATATCAGCTTCTTTCTCTCTCCTTTACTTTCTTATCAGTTGACTCCGGACCACCGGGTTCCAGTCCATTAAAGGACCTCAACAGATATGTTGCTATATCATGGAGAAATTAAAAATCTAGATGCAAAAATAAAATGGATAGATAAATCTCCGAGGAAAGTACTATGGAACATAGGAAGTGGGGGTCATATAAAGGGCAAGGGAAACCTAATTCATGTTAAACTGGGTCTGGATGAATGCAGGGCTTCCCAAATAGCTCAGATGGTAAAGAATCTGCCCGCCAATGTGGGAGACCAGGGTTCAATCCCTGGGTTGAGAAGATCCCCGCAAGGGTGATTCAGTTAGGTGACTAAGGATGGAGGAAAGTTTATTTCAAAGACAGTAGCAACACCAATCCTTTACAATGTGTGGTCCAGCATGAGAATCATCAGCATTACTTGGGGAGTAATTGGAAACAAAAAAATGTCAATTTTGGACACCAAATGCAGACACACTGAATCACACGCTTTGGAAACAAGGCCCAGCAATGTTTGCACAAACCTCCAGGTGATTTTGAGCTCGACTAACATTTTATTACCAGTGACACAAGCAAACTAGAAACAAGGAAGAACATCTTCCTGTCACACATAATGAAAGTTATTTTTAATCATTTATTTTCCTTTTAATTTTGTGCATGCTTTCAGCGTACATATTTTCAAATTGTATTTAATGTTACACAGACTAAGGTCTCACAAAATATCTAAAGTCCCACATAACTAGGACATAGATAAAGAAAGAAAACATTCCCAGCAATCCAGGACATGTGTTCATGCCCCTTTTACTAATTATTCCCCACCCTCAACTCCCAAAGACAAACACTCTCCTGAATTTTTATACTTTAGCTTTGTTTCCTTTCATTTGATCCTTATATGCATGGGGTTTTGCACTACGTTCTCTCTTCTGTTTAGCCTTTTTTTTTTTTTTTTTTTGATACTTTACATTGCATTACATTCTCTCTTCTGTTTCTTCATGTTGTTTGTGACAGTTTAGATAAATGTATGACCGAGTGTTTTAACTGTATAAACAGAATGCAATTATATATCTATTCTAATGAGGATGGTCATCATTTAGACCATTTATAGTTTGAGACTTATGAATGATTCTGTTATAAATGTTCCTGCACTGTCTCTTATCAATCCTTTATAATAATATATAGGGACTTCCCTGGTGATCAAGTGGTTAAGAATTGACTTCCACTTCACGGGGCACAGGTTTGGTCCCTGATTGAGGAATTAAGATCTGACATGCCATATATATATATATATACACTTATATTCATATAAGTGTATATACATGTATATCTACTACTACTACAACACACACACACACACACACACACACACACACACATATAGTCTACGAACAAACATCACTCTGCATGTAACCCATTTTTGTAACACTCCGTCTGGCATGTACATAATAGAATTTCATTACTGGTTTAGATTTTATTTCTTTTTACTAATAATAGTTGGTAATTTGATATATCATTGTAAAGAAACTATTTGTCCTTTTTCCTTTATTATTGAGTTGTTCTATGTATATAGAGAGTTTTTACAGTATAAGCATAATATATGAATACACATATATTCTTTGTATATTTTTATTCATTAGGAGTTTCTGATATACTCAGCATTTGGTGGTTATAAATGTTAGAAATGTTTTGTTCCATTCTCTTATTTAGTTTTCAATCTCTAATGTCTTTCAATTAATAGATGTTCTTCTTAAAGAAATTTTAATGATTTGCATCATCATGCAAAAAATATCTTACTTTTCAGATATTTTATTGCTCTACCTTTCACATTTAAATAAACAAACCGATTGGATTGATGCTTATTTTTACAAGATATGGAATAGGAGATAGGGGTTAGGAAATTGTGTCTGTGTGTTCCTGTGTGTGACTGTGTGCATGTAAATATAAAATTACTTCATCAAAAATTTTGAGATGACCATTTTAGAACCATTTAAGTTTATTGTCCCTCAAATTTACAGGATCCTAATTCTATTGGTGTGACATTATATTCATTGTTATTGTTCAGTCACTTAGTCATGTCCGATTCTTTGCAACCACATGAACTGCAGCATACCAGGCTTCCCTGTGTGTCACAGTCTCCCAGAGTTTTCTCAAACTCATGTCTATTGAATCAGTGATGCCATCCAACCATTTCATCCTCTGTCATCCCCTTCTCTTCTTGCCTTCAATCTTTGCCAACATCAGAGTTTTTTCCAGTGAGTCAGCACTGCATATCAGGTGGTCAAAATATTGGAGCTTCAGCTTCAGCATCAGTCCTTCCAGTGAATATTCAGTATTGATTTCCTTTAGGACTCACTGATTGGCTCACCTTGCTATTCAAGGGACACTCAAGAGTCTTCTCCAGCACCACAGTTCAGAAGCATCAATTCTTCGGCGCTCAGCCTTTGTTATGTCTAACTCTCACATCCATACATGAGTACTGGAAAAATCATGTGATATGGGCTAAGTCCTTTCAGTCATGTCCAACTCTTTCTACCCTATGAACTGTAGCCTGCCAGTCTCTTCTGTCCATGCGATTCTCCAGACAAGAATATTGGAGTGGGTTGCCATGTCCTCCTCCAGGGGATCATCCTAACCCAAGAATCAGACCTGAGTTTCTTATGTCTCCTGCATTGGCAGGCAGGTTCTTTATCATTAGTATCACCACTTTGACTAGAGGAACACTTTGCTTTGTCAGCAAAGTGATGCATCTGCTTTTTAATATGCTATCTAGGTTGGTCATAGCTTTTCTTTCAAGGACCAAGTGTCTTTTTATTTCTTGGCCAGGGACGGCGGAGCCTGGTGGGCTGCCCTCTATGGGTCACACAGAGTTGGACACAACTGAAGTGACTTCGTAGCAGCAGTGGCAGCAGCAGCAGTTACCATGCACAGTGATTTTGAAGCCCAAGAAAAAAAGTTCTATCACTGTTTCCATTGTTTCCCATCTATTTGCTATGAAGTAATGGGACCACATGCCATGTTCTTAATTTTTTGAATGTTGAGTTTTAAGCCAGCTGTTTCGCTCTCATCTTTCACCTTCTTCAAGAGGCTCATTAGTTCCTCTTAGGTTTCTGCCATAAGGGTGGTGTTATTTGCATATATAATGCTATTGATATTTCTCCCAGCAAACTTTATTCCAGCTTGTGCTTCATCCAGTTTAGTGTTTTGCAGGGTGTTAAATAAGCAAGATGACAATATACAGCCTGAGATACTCCTTCCCGAATTTTGAACCGCTCCGTTCTTTCATATCCAATTCTAACTGTTGTTTCCTGGCCTGCATACAGATTTCTCAGAAGACAGGTAAGGTGATCTGGTAGTCCCATTTCTTTAAGAATTTTTTTTACAGTTTTTTGTGACCCACACAGTCCAATGCTTTAGTGTAGTCACTGAAGCAGAATTTTAATCTTAAATAGACCTAACTTGATTATGTTTTATTACTACTTTTCAGTAATAATGTAGTTTAATTTATTGTATTTCATTCAAAAGCCTTTCATCCTTAAGCATGGAACTGGATGCGACATAGGCTATTTGCCTTCAATTTCAGAATAATTTTCTGAAATGAAACTGGAACATTCATATTATTTTCTGTGCTCCAGAAATGTGCTATCCAGACAGAGCCAACCAGCCACTTAACTGTGATAAGTGCAAAAGACATATTTCTCAATTTAACTACAAAGCTCATATAAAAAATTTAAAATATAATGTTAATAGTATCTTATATTAGTGATGATTGAAATAATTGTACTTGGGATCTATAGGGATAAACTATTATTAAAATTAATTTCATTTATTTTGTTATATTTTTTAAAGTGGCTACTAGAAAAGTTCAATTGTCATATGACATTTTTTTCCTTTGAATGTGGTTGTTCTACAGCATAATGAACCTTATTTTGCAATTTTCACAGACTTCAAAAATTCAGAAAATTCAGGATATGTGTACTTTTAGATAATTATATAACTATTTTTATAGTTATGCTTTTTCTTTATATTTATGTTATTTTATTAGTATATTTGCTTCCCTGGTGGCTCCACTGGTAAAGAACCTGCCTGCAATGTGGGAAATCTGGGTTTGATCCCTAGGTTGGGAAGATCCCCTGGAGAAAGGAATGGCTCCTCACTCCAGTGTTCTGTCCTGGAGAATTTGATGGACTGTATAGTACTTGGGGTCACAAAGTTTCGGACATGGCTGAGTGACTTTATGTATTAGTATATTCATCCATTCTGAATTTATCTGTGATAATTTTGGTACATTATTTTTTAGTTTTTCCTAGCATAAAATTGTTGTTTTATTATACTTCATAATACTTTCTTTGCATATAATCAAATATGCATATATAAATCACCATTTCAATGCCCTTAATCTCAAGCAGATCTATTCTCTCACTTAATAAGAATTATGAAAAGATTGAGTTTAACTTTTATTTTTGTAAAAAATCTCATTTTTTAGTTGTAAATCAGGAATTGCAGATTTTTATTCTATTCTACTTTTAGCAGCATATCTGCTCCATAAAAGGGTGAAGAAATCTCCCTATTTTATTTTTCAAGTATTCTTCTGAAATACTGATTTTTCACAACTGTGATTTAATTTCTCTGTTTTCTCAGTTTCTTTGAGAAACATGTAAGTTTGTTTGGGATTTGCATATTGAGGTACTTTCAGAAATTAAGCAGATCCCTGTTCAAAAATTTAAGGCTTTGATTAAACAGGAAAGTGAAAATAGATATGTAGAGGCTTTACTTTCCTATCTAATTGAAGATCCACTAATTGTGAGCTTGAGGTTGACAGTTTTAGAATAAATGGCAGATTGTTTTCCCTTTTCTTTTTGTTAGTGTCAACTTGGTGCTGCTCAAAAGTAGTTAGCCTCCAATTAAAATAAATAAATTTATAATAATAATAAGAAAGTAGTTCTCTAACTAGAAATACAATTTCTTTACTAAGAAAACTTGCACATATTAAGTAAAAACTTTGGCTGATGTATAGTACTTAGTCTGTTGCATCCAAACCTAAAACTGCACACTAGAACATATGAACTATGTCCCTCTTTTCAATGCACACCTAAATTCTGTTGCTGGGAAAGATTGAGGGCAGGGGGCAGAAGTGGGAAACAGAGGATGGGATGGTTGGATGGCATCAACAATTCACTGGACATGAGTTTGAGCAAGGAGATCAAACCAGACCATCTTAAAGGAAATCAATCCTGAATATTCACCAGAAGGACAGATCCTGAAGCTGAAGTTCCAATACATTGGTTACCTGACACAAAGAGTCAATTCATTAGAAAAAACCCTGATGCTGGGAAAGTTTGAAGGCAGAAGGAAAAGCAGATGACAGAAGACAAAATGGCTGAATGGCACCATTGGCTCAATTGATATGAGTTTGAGCAAGCTACAGGAGACAGTGAAGGACAGGGAAGCCAGGCATGTTCCAGTCCAAGGGATTGCAAAGATTTGGACATGACTGAGTGACTGAACAACAAATGGGCCTGCAAAGATTCAGACAAGACTTAGTGCCTGGACAACAAATACAGAATATGATCTGGGTTCTAAGAAGCAAGTTTGAAACCGAGGTTGGTAAGATCCCCAGGAGGAGGACATGGCAACTCACTGCAATATTCATGTCTAGAGAATCCTATGGACAGAGAAGCCTGGTGGGTTATGGTCTGCAGGGTCACAAAGAATTGGACACAACTGAAGTGACTCAGCATGTGTGCATGCACACCCTCTACACAGCTTCTCAGGTACCTCAGTGGTAAACAATTTAATTGCCAATGCAGGAGATACCAGTTCTTGATAAGAATTACTAAAAGATTGGCTTTAATTTTTAATTTTTTAAAACAACTAATTTTGATCTATGAATCATAAATTGTAGATTTTTATTGCATTCTCTTTCTAGCAGTATCTCTGCTCCATATAAGGGTGAATAAATCACCCTATTTTTCAAGTCTTCTTTTGAAATAGTGACTTTTCACAACTGTGATTTTACTTCTCTGTTTTATCAGTTTCTTTGAGAAATGTGTAAGTTTTTTTTTATATAAATTTATTTATTTTATTTGGAGGTTAATTACTTTACAATATTGTATTGGTTTTGCCATACATCAACATGAATCCACAACAGGTATACACGTGTTCTCCATCCTGAACCCCCCTCCCTCCTCCCTCCCCATACCATCCCTCTGGGTCATCCCAGTGCACCAGCCCTAAGCAACCAGTATCATGTATCTGGGATTTGCATGTTGAGGTGAGTTCAGAGATTAAACAGATTCCTGTTTGAACCTTTAAGGTTCGGGAAGATTCCCTGGAGAAGGAAATAGCAACCCATTCCAGTATTCTTGCCTGGAAAATTCCATGGACAGAGGAGCCTCGTGGACAATAGTCCATGGGGTCACAAACAGGCATGACATCGAGACTCAACAACAACAACAGTCTCCACACACACTAACACAGCATTTTAGACACCATCCTAATTTCTATTTCCTGCTACTTCAAAGTTGAAAATTCAGTTCAGTTCAGTCATTCAGTTGTGTACGACTCTTTGCGATCCCATGAATCACAGCACACCAGGCCTCCCTGTCCATCACCAACTCCCGGAGTTCACTCAGACTCAGGTCCATTGAGTCAGTGATGCCATCCAGCCATCTCATCCTCTGTCATCCCCTTCTCCTCCTGCCCCCAATCTTCCCAGCATCAGAGTATTTTCCAATGAGTCAACTCTTCGCATGAGGTGGCCAAAGTACTGGAGTTTCAACTTCAGCATCATTCCCTCCAAAGAAATCCCAGGGCTGATCTCCTTCACAATGAATTAGTTGGATTGGGAGACTATTTATTTTAAGGGCTTCCCAGGTAGCACTAGTGGTAAAGAATCCATCTGCCAATTCAGGAGATATCAGAAATGTGGGTTTGATCCCTGGGTTGGGATGCTACCCTGGAGAAGGGAATAGCAGCCTACTCCAATATCCTTGCCTAGAGAATTCCAATGAACAGAGGAGCCTGGTGGGCTACAGTTCACATTTTCACAAAGAGGCAGACATGACTGAAGTGACTTAGCACTCATCCCTTTGTTCCTGTGTGACTTATTTTGTTCTTGGCATGACTCATGTATCTTTGTGTCCTTCTCTAATGCAGTCTTGCACTTTGTGCTTCCTAAAGACACTACTCAGTTTCTGATGAATGACACAGGAATAGGTGTATTTACTGACTACCTTCTCTGTGCCTCAGTTACCTCACCAATAATGGATGCCTCAGTCAGTTCAGCCTGCTCTAACAAAAATACCATAGACTGGGTAGTTAAACACAACAGGAATTTATTTCTCACAGTTCTGGAGACTGAAAGTCCAAGATCAGTGTATGGACATGGTGAGTTCTGGTGAAGGTCCTCTTCCAGTTTGCAGACTGCCAACTCTTCTTGATATCCTCACATGGTGCACAACAGAGAGAGGAAGAAAATTCTCTGTGAATTTTATAAATCACTAACCACACTCATGAGGTCTCCGTTGTCATGAGCACGTCTAATCCCAATTGCGTTCCAAGACCCTACCTCTTAATAGTATCACGTTAGGGTAGCATTGTGTGTGTGTATGCTCACTTGTGTCTGACTTTTTGTGAAGCTATGGGGATCCTATGGAGCCCACCAGGCTCCGCTGTCCATGGGCTGTCATTTCTTCCTCCAGGACATCTTCTCTACCCAGGCATCAAATTCATATCTCCTGAGTGTCCTGCATTGGCAGGTGGATTCTTTATCACTGTACCACCTGGGAAGCCCATTAGGGTAAGGTATCAGCATATAAATTTGAATGTTGGGGGCATAAACATTTAGTCTGTAATAAATAAGCATAATGGCAATGTTTGTATCACAAAATTTCTATAATAATAACTAATAAAGTGTATTTTAAAAACTGTCTGTTTTTATCAAGGAAATTCAAGCAAAGAACACAACCATTCTCAGGCATTTACATATAGCTTTTTCCATGAAACAGAAGTACCGTGTTTCAAGAAATGTCATAGACCTCAAAGTGTAAAATAATTACTTTCTAGATTTTTAGAGCAAAATAATACAGATACTTGCTATAAAAGAAAATGTTAAAGATTCAGCTCATTGTTGTGGGTTCAATCCTTGTTGTGGGGATTTGAGTAGAAGTTCAGAGTAGTGAGAGGCACATTTCAGGAATTTAACAAGGCTAATAACTCTTAAAATGTCATGCAATACATGGTTGAAACTGAGTTAATAACATGAGAAAAAGAGTATTTAAATGGTATTTTTAAAGCATACATAAAGTGAATAACTTAAATCTATTTTATATTTATCTGAAACACTTAAATATCATCTTTCAATAGACTTTCAACATGTATGAATATTAAATGTTTGCATCAAATATCCTTTCTTATTTTGAAGCAATCCTTCACTGTGACAAAGTTTTAAAGCTGTAATCAAACATAAGTCAACAAGTTAGCTATCTTTCTTCAGTTCTCTTATTTACTGTTTATTTCACTTTTCTTGTTCTTGAGCAGAGCTCCTAGCAAGCATTTCTTTTGCTTCCCATAAGAATGAAAGGAAAATTATTCTTCTATTTTGTTATGTCTTTGTGTTGCCTATCCTTAGAGTATAATAGCTTTATTCTTGCATGAAAGTAGACTAAAATGAATTAACGTGAATAAAATGTTCAACTAACTGCTGTGCATTATTTTCTCCAGAGTTACTTTAGAAATTTTCAACACTTCATTAGAGGATTGACCAAAGGAACTTAATGAAGTAATAATAAAGCATAGCAGTATAAAACGATCTTCCACATATTGTGATTTTTTTGGATATATGCACCTTATTAGAATAGCAGAAACTAGTTTGCTCTTAGAAACCCCTTATCATTGGCATTAAATAAAATATACTTGAGATTAATTTAATAGGATTTCTTCTTAATATCCTAGTTTAAATTATTTTGGTTATGTGTGTTATATGTGCATGGTTATATGTATATTTTCATCAATCTAAAATGAAAATATACATCACCTGCTTTTGCATCTACCCTCCAAAAATTTTTTTTTCATTGAACAGGTTTTTTTTAATGCTCCATAGTTAGATTTAAAGGGGTTTATTTTCACATGGAAACTCATGAAAACACTTTAATACATTGAAGAAACAGAAAGAGAACCCATTTATTCTAGGCTCTAACAATGCGTGCCCACAAATAGTCATAGTTTATTTTTTTTTCTTAATAGTGGTCCCCAATATTTTCAATATATCTATTATTATACTTGTGTGCAGACAATCTATAGTATATCTATCTTTTTTATGTATTTACCATATTACCAAAAGCAGTAAATAGCAACTGAAATATTCTACAAACTCTGTTTTCCAACCTTTTCTGCTATAGCAGTTGAATAAGCATGTATCTCAAATCCTTTCAAGATCCCAAAAAATAAAGTCAGCCACTTTTTCCACTTTTTCCCCATCTATTTGCCATGAAGTGATGGGATCAAAAGCCATGATCTTAGTTTTTTGAATGTTGAGCTTTAAGCCAACTTTTTCACTCTGCTCTTTCACTTTCATCAAAAGGCTCTGTAAGTTTTTCTTCATTTTCTGCCATAAGGGTGGTGTCGTCTGCATATCTGAGGTTATTGATATTTCTCCTGGCAATCTTGATTCCAGCTTGTGCTTCTTCCAGCCCAGCATTTCTCATGATGTACTCTGCATAGAAGTTAAATAAGCAGGGTGACAATATACAGCCTCGACATACTCCTTTTCCTATTTGGAGCCAGTCTGTTGTTCCATGTCCAGTTCTAACTGTTGCTTCCTGACCTGCATACAGATTTCTCAAGAGTCAGGTCAGGTGGTCTGATATTCCCATCTCTTGATAAATTTTTCCAAGTAGAGACTCAGGGATTCAACCTCATGAAACATTTTAGGTGTACCAGCTGGCACACATGGCTTCCAGGTGGCCCATACAGGAAAGGTGAGAGATGGAAAGGCTTTGACCTGAACTGAATACCTCAAATTTCTGCTGGAATCTCATTGGCTAGAGCACATACAGCAGGTGAAGATGGCTTTAGATTATAGGAAACCTTTGGAATAATAGTTTGACTTACTGTCTCCACCACATTGACTCCCAAATCGTGGCTGTTTCTAGTGAGATTTCAGCTGACAATCTGGTTGACTCCCTCCTCAACACTTCTGGCCACTTTTGGTTCTGTGCCTTCATGCCCTTTATCTGTATTTACAGAACTAATCTAGTAGGTATATATTGTGGTTAAGTATAATAGGGTTAAGTAGAATGCATCCATTTTTATTACTTATCCACCATTAACTAAGTAACTGTGTGACATGTTGTAAGTTGCTTAACATCTGGTAAACCTAGGTTTTTAAGTTAAAATTCAATTATAAAACTAGATAATAATGACATTTTATAAATTCTAAGTTTGTCTTAAAGATTTTCTAAAATACACACATAAGAGGGAGTATCATTCAAACAAAATCTTACCATAATGTTAATTAAAATTGATGTCTTAAATGTAATCATCTGTCATTCCTTATAATTATTAATAAGATAATATGTTCATACATTACAACACTGAGGAATTTATATTCATTCTTGTTCTTGCAATCAAAATAATTACTCAGGTACTACTGCCCTGAAATTAGAAATTGAGTTATTTTATTATAATAATGTCAATGGTGTGGTCATTCAGCATTTTATGCTGCTTTATGCCTTTATATTTCAGAATTGAGCACAGAATTCAAACTTCAACTTCAAATCAATGATCAATTAATTGATATCATATCTTCTAAGTGAGGTTTTGCTTTGGTTGCCTTTTTTTTTTTTTTTTCTCTTTTGGTTTCTATACTGTTGCTAAATAACAACTTTTTGTGGCTGTTTCTTGATACTCTTGTTCACATAATAATTAATGGATTTTATACAATTTTTTTTTCAATGAATATGTTATATAATTGTTGGCCTTGGGTTATATAATATCTGGTTGACAAAGTTGAGAACTTGAAGTATAAATTTTTAAAATTTCAGTAGAAAATTTCTGGAGACAAGTTATGTCCTTTTTAATAGGACTTCAAATGTTTCTCTATTCATCTCTTCCAAGCAAGTGTGAATTGTCTAAAGACTCATTCATTACCCATTACCCAATAGGAAATAAAAGAATAATTTTTGCTTTTGAAATACCAGGTTAAACAGTTATGGCAAAGGATGTCAGGCCAGTACTGCAGGTACCTTTTATTGCCACTGCTACTGCTACACCACTTCAGCCATGTCCAACTCTGTGCGACCCCATAGAAGGCAGCCTACTAGGCTCCTCTGTCCCTGGGATTCTCCAGGCAAGAATACTGGAGTGGGTTGCCATTTCCTTCTCCAATTCATGAAAGTGAAAAGTGAAAGTAAAGTTACTCAGTCATGCCTGACTCTTAGCGACCCCATGGACTGCAGCCTACCAGGCTCCTCTGTCCATGGGATTTTCCAGGCAAGAGTACTGGAGTGGGTTGCCATTGCCATCTCTGTTATTGCCACTAGGAGGTGCTTAATAATAATGTGCCACAAGGAATCCAACAAAGGCATCTCAACTTTGCAATGAAACAGGTGTTTGTTTATCCAGTCATGAAATTTACTGTTAAACTGCCAGACTTGGGCCTTACCATGGCTACATTATTTGTTCTTTTTGCATGATCTTAGGGTAGGCACTAGAGGAAGGCAGTTGCCTTTCCTAAGGCACAGGCTTTAGGGAGTGCTCACTCATGTTGCATCCAATGCCCAGTATGCAGACACAACTCTGCTATTGATAGCCATTATACAATATATACATGATCATGGACAATACACAATATAAATTATTGTGGACACAAAACCAGTAAAAATAAATCTGAAGGAAAAAAATCATATGATATACACCCTCCAATCGTAACTGAATTAAAAAAGAAGTTGACTACCAAAAAAAATTATGAGAAAACTCTAAATATTTGGAAATAAAACATATTTATAAAATAACCTGAGTCAAGAAGAAACTAAAATTGAATACAGATATACACAGCACATGAAATTTTGCAAAGTACAGGTAAATGTTTGCAAGGACATCTATCATTCTAAATCCCTACATTAAAAAAGAAAAAATAATCTTAAATCAATATTAAAGTTTCTACTTTAAATAACTGGAGAAAGAAGAGCAACTGAACCTAAAACACACAAAATAGTGAAACAATAAGATTTATGCAAAAATCATTAAAACTGATAAAAAAATGATGGGAAAAAACACTTTTTTTCTTTTTAGAAAAATAAAATTGACGTGGCTTCAGCTGGACTGACCAAGAAATAAAAAAGGTAAGGCAAATATTAACAAAATCATAATTTAACATGGAGACATAAATAATTATGATTAAAAATTAAAAGCATTATAAGGAGATACTATGAGCACCATGAGGCCAAGAAATTAGACTATTTAAATGAAATGGGTGAATTTGGAAAGATGTAAATTACTAAAATTGTCTCAAGAGGAAATAGAAATTGGATGCCAACTTGCCAAATAGTTAATAAAAATCCTTTCAAAATGTACAAAAAGTAGAAGAGAAAGGGAGACTTTTGAACACATGTTACGAGGCAAGAAGAGGTGGCAAGAATACACAGAAGAACTGTACAAAAAAGATCTTCATGACCAAGATAATCATGATGGTATGATCACTCACCTAGAGCCAGACATGCTGGAATGTGAAGTCAACTGGGCCTTAGAAAGCATCACTACGAACAAAGCTAGTGAAGGTGATGGAATTCCAATTAAGCTATTTCAAACCCTAAAAGATGATGCTGTAAGTGCTGCACTCAATATGCCAGCAAATTTGGAAAACTCAGCAGTGGCCACAGGACTGGAAAAGATCAGTTTTCATTCCAATTCCAAAGAAAGGCAATGCCAAAGAATGCTCAAAATACCGCACAATTGCACTCATCTCACACGCTAGTAGAGTAATGCTCAAAAATCCTCCAAGCCAGGCTTCAGCAATACATGAACTGTGAACTTCCAGTTGTTCAAGCTGGTTTTAGAAAAGGCAGAGGAACAAGAGATCAAATTGCCAACATCCTCTGGATCATGGAAAAAGCAAGAGAATTCCAGAAAAAAATATATTTCTGCTTTATTGACTACGCCAAAGCCTTTGACTGTGTGGATCACAATAAACTGTGGAAAATTCTGAAAGAGATGGGAATACCAGACTACCTGACCTGCCTCTTGAGAAACCTATATGCAGGTCAGGAAGCAACAGTTAGAACTGGACATGGAACAACAGACTCGTTCCAAATAGGAAAAGGAGTATGTCAAGGCTATATAATGTCTCCCAGCTTATTTAACTTCTATGCAGAGTACATCATGAGAAATGCTGGGCTGGAAGAAGTACAGGCTGGAATCAAGATTGCTGGGAAAAATATCAATAACCTCAGATATGCAGATGACACCACCCTTATGGCAGAAAGTGAAGAGGGACTAAAAAGCTTCTTGATGAAAGTGAAGGAGCAGAGTGAAAAAGTTGCCTTAAAGCTCAACTTTCAGAAAACTAAGATCATGACATCTGGTCTTAATCACTTCATGGGAAATAGATGGGGAAACAGTGGCTGACTTTTTTTTTTTGGTGGTGGGGGGGAGCTCCAAAATCACTGCAGATGGTGATTGCAGCCATGAAATTAAAAGACGCTTACTCTTTGGAAGGAAAGTTATGACAAACCTAAATAGCATATACAAAAGCAGAGACATTACTTTGCCAACAAAGGTCCGTCTAGTCAAGTCTATGGTTTTTCCAGTGGTCATGTATGGATATGAGAGTTGTACTGTGAAGAAAGCTGAATGCTGAAGAATCGCTGCTTTTGAACTGTTGTGTTGAAGAAGACTCTTGAGAGTACTTTGGACTGCAAGGAGGTCCAACCAGTCCATTCAAAAGGATATCAGTCCTGGGTGTTCTTTGGAAGGAATGAATGCTGAAGCTGAAACTCCAGTACTTTGGCCACCTCATGTGAAGAGTTGACTCATTGGAAAAGACTCTGATGCTGGGAGGGATTGGGGGCAGGAGGAGAAGGGGATGACAGAGGATGAGATGGCTGGATGGCATCACCGACTCGATGGACATGAGTTTGAGTGAACTCTGGGAGTTGGTTATGGACAGGGAGGCCTGGTGTGTTGTGATTCATGGGGTTGCAAAGAGTCGGACACGACTGAGCAACTGAACTGAACTGAACTACCCTTATACAAATGGCAGGCAAAAACACAATACAAAAATTCATTATGGAATATACACCGAAAACCCTCAACAAAATATGAGCACAACATAAAAAGCATGTTTTTGTTACAAAGTGGAAAAATTACAAAGTGGAATTTTTTTTTTTCCCCCAGGAATGCAAAACTGATTTAACATCTAAAAAGTATGAATGTAATACACCGTATCACTAGAATGAAGAACAAACCACACAAAACCAGGGCAAAAACCATCAATAAAATCCAACACACATTCATTATAAAAACTCTAAAATAGCTTAGAAAGAGAACAAAATTCTCTCAATCTGATATAAAACATCTGAGAACATTGTGTAGGTAGCAACATGAGTCTGAGTGAACTCCGGGAGTTGGTGATGGACAGGGAGGCCTGGAGTGCTGCGATTCATGGGGTCGCAAAGACTCGGACACGACTGAGCGACTGAACTGAACTGAACTGAATGAAGTGATACTGGCATATTTTCCCTCTAGAACAAGAACACGACAGGGATAGCCACTTTCACTATCTCGTCAAGGTTGAACAGGATTCTCCAGGCTTGGATAGAGAGAAAAGAAATATGAAAAACACACAGATTGAAAAGTAAGAAGTACAACTACCTTTATTAACAGATGTCATAAGCTCATATATAGAAATCCTTAAGAAATGCAGAAAAGAACTACCGGACTAGTGACTGAGTTTATAAAGTTTCAAGGATACAAGACAAAATGCAAATATTAATTGTATTTTAATATACCACAACAAAATTTTGAATATAAAAGTAAAAAAAATATTTTCTAATAGTATTAACATGATAAAATAATTACATATAAATTTAACTAAATAAATGGAAGAATTTAACTGAAAATGATATAACATTGGAAAAGAAAAGAAAGAATATCTAAACAAATAGCGAGATATTGTGAATTCATTGATTGGAATTTCATATTGTTGAGATGGTAATTATTCCCAGTTTAGAATATTGACTCATTGCCATCCCTGTCAATAGTCCAGCAAGATTTTCTGAAGAAATTGACTAGCTTATACGAAACTTTATACAGGATTGAAAAAAAAAAAGAAAAGACAAAGTTTGCTGACTACCAAAATTTACATAGGCTTGTGAGAAAGAATGAGAACTCTATATTGACAGAAGTCAACTGATGTTTATGATCAATTGATTTTTCACATTAGTGAAAAAAACAATTAAATACAAAAAGAATAGTTAAAAAAATCTCGACTATTGTACCAACATGTAATGCATCATATTGATACATATATATTAAATAACACATTTTTCATATATATAGATTATGTCCTTATATCAACTTAATGCAAAAAAAAAGACTCAATGAAATTTAGCTCAAAATTATGTGTTAAAATGATAAAAAGTTCTGATAAATCATAAGAAAAAAAATCTTTACACTATTGGTTAGATAAAGTGTTCAGATATAATAACAAAACCATTATATATAAAAGAAAAGTTGCAAATTGGACTTAATAAAATGAAAGAAAAAATGTTAATTTAGATTTAATTTTTCATATCCAAAAGTTGTTAAATGAGAATAAGAAAAGTCTGTGGGGTCTACATGGATGCACCTACAGCACTCGGCGTGTGAGTATATAGCTCAGACTTAAATATTCTTCATGTGATGAGGGAGAACAGCGTTGGGTCCCTGGGTAGGGAAGATCCACTGGAGAAGGTAATGGCAACCCACTCCAATATTCTTGCCTGGAAAATCCCATGCAGTGAAGATCCTGGCAGGCTACAGTCCATGGGGTTGCAAAGTGTGGGACATGACCTAGTGACTAACACTTTCACTTTTATGAAAACTCAATGCAAGAGAAGAAAAGCGTATTTGCAAGTCACACATATAATAACAGAACTGTATTCAGAATATGAAAAGAGTACTCACTACTCAATAAGAAAACTCATAGCACAATTTAAAAGCTATACATGTATGAAGAGAAATGTCATTATAAAATATATACAAATGACTAATAAATGAGAAAATATTCAAAATCTTTCTCATGGCAATACACATTGAATTGAGATACTATTTCACATCCACTAGAATAGGTGTAAGAAAACGGACAGTATTAAATGTTGGCAAGAATGTGAAGCAATAGGAATTCCATACATTGCTGGTGTTAAGGTAAAATGGCACGTCTACGTTGCAGTACTATTTGAGAATTTTTTTTTAAGTTACTTATAAAATTACAATGAAAGTGAAAGTCACACAGTCGTGTCTAACTCTTTGCGACCCCATGGACTATACAGTCTATGGCATTACCCCAAGCCATAATGCTGGAGTTGGTAGCCGTTCTCTTCTCTAGGGCATCTTCCCAACCCAGGGCTAGAACCCAGGTCTCTCACACTGCAAGTGGATTTTTTACCAGCTGAGCCACAATTGCAATATAAATCAGCAATTTCACTGCTAGATATCTATGCAAGAGCTATGAAAAATATATGTATCCACCCAAATAATCATGAATGTATTAGTAACTCATAAAAGTTAGTTGCTAAGAGAATAGATCTTAAATGTTCTCATCATGAGAAAAAATATAAAATAAAAAGCAGTGACTGTGTGTAGTGATGAATGTTAACTAGACTTACAGTGGTGATCCTCTCACAATATATACATATACTGAATCATGATGTTATACAACTGAGACTAATATAATGTTATGTCAGTTGTATCTCAATAAATATGTTAAAAGTGGAAACAACCCAAATGTTTGCCAACTTCTGAATGAATAATGCTGTTGTTGCTCAGTCACTCAGTTGTGCTCTACTCTCTTGGTGATTCCATGAACTGCAGCACACCAGACTTCCCTTCACTCTCTCCCAAAGTTTGCTCAAACTCATGTCCATTGAGTCAATGATTCCGTCCAACCATCTCAACCTCTGTCGTCCCCTTCTTCTCTTGCTCTCAATCTTTTCCAGCATCAGCGTCTTTTCCAATGAGTCGGCTCTTCACATCAGATGGCCAAAGTATTGGAGCTGATACATGCATGAAAAGTCCTCAAAAACTGTATTCTAAGCAAAAGAAACCAATCACAAATGACAATATATAGTAGCATTCTATTTCTATGGTTGCAGAAATTGAATGTGTAGAGACAGGTTAATGGTTGCCTGAGGCTGGAATTGGAGTTGGAGACAAAGAGCTCTGTTTTGGTAATGGAGATGAGCTAAAATAGGATCCTGCTGGTGACTCAAAAGCTGTATACACTTGCTAAAGTTATTGGATTATCTATTTGCAATGCCTGAATTCTATGAGGCATAAATTATATAATGATAAATGTGTTTAAGAAGATTTTGTGAACTCTAGAGACTTTCTTTGTTAAGTTTTGCTACATGTCTATGTTCATAGTTTCTTTATTTCTGTATGTGTGTGTGTGATCTTTTAAAGTCTATTCTGTGAGAAGTCACTGGAATTTTGTATTTCTCAGTCTTGTTGGAAAGGAGCAATTAGTCAAAATTAAAACTCAGCATGCATCTGGGAATGCCCAAAAGGATTCCTCAGTCAAAACTGTGAAACTGATGTCAACAAGTGTTGAACAAAGCCATGTCAGAATGGTACTCAATGCATTGATATTATAAAGATAAATATGAATCTAACAAACAAAGAAATGGTTTTAAAATATATTTCAACATTACTAAACTGTTTGAAGAGTATGAATAAATTTCTAATTAATGTATTGTAATTTTTAAACTCAAGAACATCAGAAAATCTACTTAACTTGGATTTGTTCATTTTTCCCATTTTAAATATAAACCACAACCTCAAAAACACAAGTCAGTTTCATTTTATATTATTCTGACAGAATCCTCCCTATGAACATTGTGCTTTCATTTTTAGTTATTTAAAAATATTTTCTTCATTATTTGGTTATTTTATATTGTTGTATATATTTTAACATTTCGATTTAATATTCAATTAAAACCAGAAAGTGATTTAGGAGTTCCCACAAATGACTAACTTCATTTTGGTAAAATTCATATATGAATTAATAATATGAATTCATATTCATATCTTAAGAACTGCCTTATCCACACATGCAGTGGTTGATCCTGGCTGTTCAGTAGGCCCTCAGCCAGAACTATCAGCCAGAACCATAAATATAACTCCTCTGTATGGCTTGGCTTTATCCTAGCATGATGGCTGGGTTCTAACCATCCTCAGATAACTAGACACTGTATGGCCTTTTTAAACCTAATCTTAAAAGCCACAGAGCATTGTTTCCCCATAGTTGTAGTTTGCTTACACTCAATGGGGAATTATAGGCCCCAACCCTCAATTAGGAAAATTTTGAAATAAGATAGTAAGAAGAGTATGTGACATAGAAAATAATGTTGGGGTATTTTGGGAAATAGGATCTTCTACATCAGTGCACTGAGAACTTCTGTTACATACTTATGAAAATAATGTCCACCATTCTACTCCCCACTTAAGAATCCTTTCATTATATTTGAGATATATACAATTTAAAAAAAAATAATTTTCAATTTTCTTTTATATGTGTATGTGTTCACCAATAGCTACAAGCAAATTTCATAAGCAACTTCAGACACCACAAGAGTCTTTTCCTTGCAAGACTAATGCCATAAGGATGAAATATGAGAAAAGATTTTGATTGCATGTATAATTAATAATTAGATGCTGGGAAAGATTGAAGGTGGGGGAGAAGGGGATGACAGAAGATGAGATGGTTGGATGGCATCACTGACAGAATGGACATGAGTTTGAGTAAACTCCAGGAGTTGGTGATGTACAGGGAGGCCTGGCATGCTGCAGTCCATGGGGCTGTAAAGAGTCAGACACGACTGTGCGACTGAACTGAACTTTTAAACAAAAATATATGAATTTTAAATCCTGTTGACAAAAATAAAACAATGTTATGTTTTAAGCTTAACATTTTAGTGGCTTATAATATTTCCAATTAAAGTAGAAAACTCTTAATGTGTTTTTAAATTGTTGTGGAATTGGTTTTAAATAAATGAGAAATTCTGAACCATTATTTTGGCATAAGTCAAAAATGTCCATTTTGTTTTATAATAAGGGTTTGGGGATAGATGAATATTAGTGGATATGTCCAGTGATGAAAGTAAAATCTGATGCTGTAAAGAACAGTATTGCGTAGGAACCTGGAATGTTAGCTCTATGAATCAAGGTAAATTGGACGTGGTCAAGCAGGAGATGACAAAAATAAACATTGACATCTTAGGAATTGGTGAACTAAAATGAACAGAAATAAGTGAATTTAATTCAGATGATCATTATATGTACTACTGTGAACAAGAATCCCATAGAAGAAATGGAGTAGCCGTCATATTCAAAAGAGTCCTAAATGCAGTACTTGGAACCTCAAAAATGACAGAATGTTCCTTCATTTCCAAGGAAAACTAGTCAACATCACAGTAATCCAAGTCTACACCTCAACCACTTATAATGAAGAAGCTGAAGCTGATCAATTTTGTGAAGACCTACAATACCTCCTAGGACTAACATCAAAACAAAAGATGTCCTTTTCATCATAGTGGATTGGAATGCAAAAGTAGGAAGTCAAGAGATACATGGAGTAACAAGCAAGTTTGGCCTTGGAGCACAGAATTATGCCAAGAGAACACATCGGCCATAGAAAATACCCTTTCTTGACAGCACAAGACATGCTTTTATACATGAACATCACCAAATGGTCAATATTGAAATCAGATGGATTACATTCTTTATAGCTAAAATTGGAGAAGCTGTATATCATCAGCAAAAACAAGATATGGGGTTGACTGTGGCTCAGATCATCAGCTGGTTATATAAAAATTCAGGCTTAAACTAAAGAAGCAGTAAAACCACTTGTCCAGTCTGGTACGAAGAAAAACAGCAATAACGACAACAACAAATTATGATTATACAGTTGAGGTGATGAACAGATTCAAGGGATTAGATCTAATAAACAGAGTGCTTCAAGAACTATGGACAGAGGTTTATTATATTGTACATGAGGCAGTGAACAGAACCATCACAAAGAAAAGGAAATGCGAGAAGGCAAAAGTGGTTTTCTGAGGAGGTTTTACAAACAGCTGAGGAAAGAAGAGAAGTAAAAAACAAGGGAGAAAGTGAAATATATACCCAACAGAATGCAGAGTTCCAGAGAATAGCAAACAGACAAGCAGGCTTTCTTCAATGAACAATGCAAATAAATAGAAGAAAACAACAGAAAAGGAAAGACTAGAGATCTCTTCAAGAAAATTGGAGATATCAAAAGAATATTTCATGCAAAGATGGGCACAACAAAGGATAGAAACAGCAAAGACCAATAGAAGCAGAAGACGTCAAGAAGAGATGGCAAGAATACACAGGAAAAACTGTACAAAAAAGATCTTAATGACCTGGATAATTAAAATGGTGTAGTCACTCACTCAGAGTCAGACATTCTGCACTGTGAAGTCAAGTGGGCTTTAGGAAGCACTCCTGCCAATAAAGCTAGTGGAAGTGATGGAATCCTATCAGAGCTATTTAAAATCTTAAAAGATGTTGCTATTAAAGTTTTGCACTCAATATGCCCACAGATTTGGAAAACCCAAAAGTGGTCACAGGACTGGAAAAGTCAATATTCATCCCAATTCCCAAGGAAAGCAGTATTAAAGCATGTTCAAACTACCGGATATTTTCACTTATCTCCCATGCTAGTAAAATTACGCTCAGAATTCTTCTGGCTAGGCTTTAGCAGTATGTGAACTAATAACTTCCAGATGTTCAAGCTGGGTTTAAAAAAGGCAGAGGAAACAGAAGTCAAATTGCCAACATTTTCTGTGTCATAGAAAAAACAAGGGAATTCCAGAAAACAAAACAAAACATGTACTTCTGTTTCATTGACTATGCTAAAATCTTTGACTCTGTGGATCATGACAAACTGTGGAAAACTCTTAAAGAGATGGGAATACAAGACCGTCTTACCTGTCTACTGAGAAACCTGTGTGCTTGTCAAGAAGCAACAGTTAGAATCTTATATGGAATAACTGACTGGTTCAAAATTGATATAGAAGTACCACAAGGCTGTATATTGTCACCATGTTTATTTAACTTACATGAAGAGCACATCACATGAAATGCCGGGCCAGATGAGTTGCAAGCTTACAATCAAGATTGCTAGGAGAAATATCAGCAACCTAAGATATGAAGATGATACTATTCTAATGGCAGAAAACGAAGAGGAACTAAAGAGCCTCAAAGAAGAGAGTGCAAAAACCAATTTAAAACTCAATATTGAAAAAACTAAGATCATGGCATCCTATCCCATTACTTCATGGCAAATAGAAGGGGAAAAGGTGGAAGCAGTGTCAGATTTCACTGCAGATGGTGACTGAAGCCATGAAATTAGAAGACAACAGCTTCTTGGCAGGAAATCTGTGACAAAAATAGACAGTGTATTACAAAACAAAGACATTACTTTGCTGACAAAGGTCTGTATAGTCAAGGCTGTAATGTTTCCAATAGTCATTTAAGGATGTGAAATTTTGATGATAAAGAAGGGAGAGTGCCAAATAATTGATGCCTTCAAGGCAGAGTGCCAAGAAGTCTCCTCAGAGTCTCTTGGGCAGCAATGATATCAAACAAGTCAATTCTAGAGGAAATCAACCTTGAAGAGTCATTGGAAGGACTGATACTGATGAGAATAGTCGACACCCTGGAAAAGACCCTGATGTTGGGAAAGATTGAAGGCAGTAGGAGACAGGTATGAGAGAGCATGAGATGGTTGGATGTCATCACTGATTCGATGGACATGAACTTGGTCAAACTCTGGGAGATGGTGAGGGACAAGGAGGTGTGGCATGCCACAGTCCATAGAATTCCAAAGAGCCAGACATGACTTGGCCACTGAACACACATACATACATACACACACACACACACACACACACATGCACACACACACATGGAAGAGACAATTTAAGTACCTACAGTATTATTTCTTCTGTGCACATACAATGTTACTATTGTATTTTGAAATTATAGGCCTGTTATCTCTTCTTCCAATCCATAGACTTCAGATGAAAGTTTTCCTTTAGGATGTTTAGGTTAAAGTTTTAGGAAACAGTTCTTTACTAAAGACTTGCTAAAAGTCACTGATTTGTAAATAACAGAAATGACCTTGTTATCTGGATCTATTATATTAGACCATTTTAAATAGCTTTATAGATACTTTCCCACATCATTAAGAAGTACAATTTGTAGTCTTCACACACTTGTTTGACTTTTATCTGGCTGCTTAAAGTGAGATCTGTTGGGCATTACTGAAAGGCAGTAAACAGGCTCAAAAATTTTAGAATATTCATAAAAGTAGAAATTGAAAGCTATAATACAGGAAAACATTAAAAATACATTGAAAAGTAACTTGCACACAGGTCACAGATGTATGCACATTTACAGATATGCAGTGGACAATATTTTCATCAAAGGAATCTAAATGCAAAGTTTCAAAAACATACTAAGCTGTTAAAATTTGACATTTTCTTTCTTTTTTTTTAAATTTGAACAGTGGAGGTTTAATATAAAGAATTGTTACTCCAATCCTGTTAGAATGAAAATGGGATTGGTAGTAAGAAGTAACTCTAAAGAACACGGGGGCAGAGCAGATATAAGAAGCACCACTATCTTTGGGGCTTAAACAGATACCCAAGGAAGAGCTCTCATCCCTCAAAGCTGAGATCTAGATGGTGTTAGAGCATGCTGACTTGGAAGAGAATTCATGTGATGCCACACCAGTGGAGGGGCTCCCCTGGTGGCTCAGCAGTAAAGAATCATCCTGCAATGCAGGAGCCACAGGAGATATGGGTTTGATCTCTGGGTGGGGAAGATGCCCTGGAGAAGAGCATAGCAACCCACTCCAGTATTCTTGTCTGGAGAATTCCATGGACAGAGGAGCCTGGTGGGCTACAGTCTATAGGGGCCCAAAGAGTCGGACACAACTGAAGCGACTGAGTATGCATACACACACACACACACACACACACACACACACACACACACTAGCCCATTGGAATTTGCCAGAAATCCACCCTTGGGCATGCTGAGGAGAGCTGCTCACAAGGAAGTGTCTCACCAGAGGCACTCTGCAGCAAAACCACCTAAGGGATTTTCCAGGGGCAGCTGCTGGCCACTATGTGCTGCTGGTTGCCGTGTATTGGAAGAGTCTGGTGCTGAGCAGCTCTGCATACTGCAGAAGGCATGTGCTGTGGAAGTTGTTCATGCTTTAGGAACTGGTCCCCACAGTAGCAGCTGGCTAATCTGGTCCACTAAAACCAACATTTTCAAAAGACAGTAAAGAGAAACCTCATCATCATATGAAGATCTTAAAGATCCAATCCATCAAGTCAAATTTGACTATAAATTCAATCTTATATTAATTTACCAATAAATCTAACCATTATCCCTTTAACAAGATTGACTTTTCAATTTAAATTTCTAGTTTTGAGAATTATAGGGCTAGTATATTTATGAGTCAACTTAGAGAAGTAATCAACTTTTAAAAATATGAATAGCATTATATAAATATGGGTTTCTCTGGTGACTCAGGTGGTAAAGAATCTATCTGCAATGCAGGAGAGCTGGGTTTGATCTTTGGATTGGGAAGATCCCCTGGAGAAAGGAATGGCTACCCACTACAGTATTCTTGCTTGGGAAATCCCATGGACAGAGAAGTCTGGCAGGTTACAGTTCTGGGGTCGCAAAGAATAGGACACGACTGAGTAACACTTTCACTTTCATATAAATAGAGGCAAATATGCATTTGTATGTGTTTATTTTTTATCAAAAACATAATGCTTTATTAACCTATTATTATACTTAGTCTAATTGTCTAGAAGCTGTTTTAAACTTTATCATCAAATGGAAAGCCAGATAGCTAGAGACATTGTCATTCTTCAGTTTATTGGAATCGTATTAATTAATGTATAAAATTTTAAAATAATGGAGCTTGTTGTTAAATGCTTTGAAAATCATGATTTAGATAAGATGAATGTTACAGAAATTCAAATTGGGTTTCCTTACATTGGATGAAACAGATCACTAAGTAACTAGTTGTAATAACTGAAATAAACTTAGTCATGAATTTAATATGAGCCCCTATATGTATTCTAATTGTGTAGATAGCCTACATTCTTTAAAATTTACACTGATCACAATATATATTGTACTTGGCCTGAATTGTACTTAACTAAAAATATTGTCTGCCCCTTTGGTTAAATTAGACTAATGATTAAAATGAGGGCAGAATATAATAAAAGTGACAGGAGAGTAAAAATACAACTTTTTCAAAAAGGCAGAAATAACACAGTCTAATTTGAATGGTGAATGAAAACCAGGGTCTCAGAAATAAATAAGAATGTAGGGAACAAAAAACAGTTTTCAGCCCCCAAATTCTCGCACCCTCAATCTCATCACTGATAAAGTTGCTAACTCTGACAGATGAAGTAGTGGTGATAGAATCAGTGTAAACTAATAAAATATGAAGTTAAAATAATGAAAAAAATAGTCTTGAGAACTATTTTCATTGTCTTAAAGGAGATTAAGAGAATTGCTTAAAATAATAAGAAAAATAAAAGCCCTTTGACTTGAATGCTTTTAATTAAAAATGTATCTAAGCATTGCTATTTTAGAAAGAATGTGTTTCTGAACAGTAATTCTCACACTAGTTGTACCAGACTTTAGCTCCATTGGAATCTCCTGAAGGACTGTTTAAACACAAATATTTTTCCCTGACCCTAGAGACTCCAATTCAGGAAGTTTGGGGTGCATTTCTACAAAATTCTCCAGAGATGCTGAACTGAGCTCAAACAGCATTAAAACAGAAAACTCTCCCACACTTTTCCCCTACTTTATTCACACATCTAACTGAAGATTTTACTCTTCTGTAATGAAACTGGGCTAAAATCAGGGGGTTGGGAAAGTACTAAAATGAAGAAAGAAGCACTCTCAGTTTCCACTTGAATATATGGACTAGGTTTTAATTCTTATAGTTAGATTAGAGAGAAAATAAAACTACCTCCCTGAGAAAGATATTAGAAACTTAGTTATAGGAATTTATTTGGCATCTGCTGCTGCTGCTGCTGCTGCTGCTAAGTCACCTCAGTCGTGTCCAACTCTGTGCGACCCCATAGATGGCGGCCCACCAGGCTCCCCCGTCCCTGGGATTCTCCAGGCAAGAACACTGGAGTGGGTTGCCATTTCCTTCTCCAATGCATGAAAGGGAAAAGTGAAAGTGAAGTCGCTCAGTTATGTCCGACTCTTTGCGACCCCATGGTCTGCAGCCTACCAGGCTCCTTCGCCCATGGGATTTTCCAGGCAAGAGTACTGGAGTGGGGTGCCATTGACTTCTCCATTGGCATCTAGTCAAATCCAGTATTCTTGTCTGGAGAATCCCATGGACAGAGGAGCCTGGTGGGTTACAGTCCATGGAGTTGCAAAGAATTGGACAGGACAAAGGTGTTAGTTGCTTGGTGTTAGAGAAATCATTTTGACTCATTTTCCTAGACTGGGATAGTCTTGAATGATCCAAGGCAAGAAATTAGGACACCTGCTAGGAAGATACTATATAATACAGACTAGAGATGGTGGTGACTACCATTGCTACCAGGAAGACATATGATAAGGGTTTTAAGTACCTAATTTGGAGTACTTTTCTAAATAAGATTCAGTATTTTGATAAAGGACTGGATGTGAATCAAGAGATAAAAAGAAGCTTAAGTAACTCTAAGCTTTATGTTCCATTGCAAGGTTGGAATATAATTTCCTAAAATGAGAAAATATGAAAAAAGAGAAGCATAATTGGGAAGGGTGGAGTTTGGGTGTTAGCTGTGATGCCTAATGAAGGCAAGAATAAGTGTGAGGTGGGAATTCAGGGGTGTCAGTGTCCATCCTAGAGGAGACTCTGGGCTTCTTATATACATCTCAAAGCCAGAAATATAGTAATGCCATTTAAAACCAGGAAACTAAATGAAATTATCTTGATATTGGTCTGTATCGGGAAATGAGAGGTTTTCACACTGAGACCTTGGGCACTCTTATATTTAAGGGTAATTGCAGGCAGACACTTTAACCTCTGAGCCACCAGGGAAGGTAATTAAATGATAGGAATATAAAATGAAAAAGTAGGAGTCAGTGAATTGAGGTCATAAACATCCTCATGGACACTATAAAGTACTATAAGAATGCTAAGTCAATACTAGAATATCTTAAAATAGGTCACTACAAATGTTTAGAGAAAAATGAGTTGATTTTTGCAAAAGGAAATTGAAAATGATGATTTCCCTAAAAATAACAGTTTGATAGAGTGGTGAGAAAAAAAAAATATTGACTATGCCCAGAATGGAAGGAAAGAAATGGTCATTTCCTGTAATGGAGTGGAGGCTAAAGGAAGTTTAAAATATACCACTTATGGGATGGGATATAGTAGGACTTGGCTTAGCTAGGATGAGAGCTAATTATAATAGGAGGAAGAGTAGAATATTTTTATCAGTTTAAATGTTTTCAATATGTAGTGTTGAATCATTTGGAAAGTATCTTCCATTTGCTTTTATTCCCAAGCAAAATAAGAACTAAAGTGAGATGAAAAGATGTAAAATAGCTATACACATAAATGGGAGGGAAATAGAGTATATTACTTAGATGCAATAATAGATGTATCCTTGGAGTTAATGAAATGAATTTAAGTGAGTTCAATCTGCAGTAAATTGTAGCATGCTCAAACCATGTGTAGTTACTCATATGCTCATATGAAATAGCTTGTATGTTGAATTAAACTACAGCTGGGTCTTAATCAGGCTGCAATAATGGAGGGAAAAAGGTGAGTGATTTGAAGGTATATGCAACAAGTCAGTTTAGAAATGGACCATGCCATCTAATTCAGGTAAGTAGCAAAGTGAATATATGAAAGGACCAGAAGATATTGAAGAGTTGGTAGGTGAATGGATTGTGGGGTTTAAGAATTGACTTAATATACTAAAAGGATTGAGCTGAAAAAGTGAATGAGTCTGTCAATGGAAGTACCACATGATGCTTAAAATTAGGATTGTTGAGGGAATGTCATTAGGTATGAAGAGTTGACTCATCGGAAAAGACTCTGATGCTGGGAGGGATTGGGGGCAAGAGGAGAAGGGGACGACAGAGGATGAGATGGCTGGATGGCATCACTGACTCGATGGACGTGAGTCTCAGTGAACTCCGGGAGTTGATGATGGACAGGGAGGCCTGGCGTGCTGCGATTCATGGGGTCGCAAAGAATCAGACAGGACTGAGCGACTGATTTGATCTGATGGTATGTAGAATACTACAGTGGGAGTAATTTGGAAAGTTAAGATGAAATTTAGATCTTGAGTAAAGATGGTCTCCTCCTCTGAGAAGTGAAATATGCAGGTGTTGAAATAACTCAGTAAAACTGGGATTGTATCAGAGAAAAATATATGATAGTCCAGGTGTCAAATGCTGAAAAACTAGAATGAGAGGGAATCCCCAGGAGGGTTAGCTGTGGATACTACAGGAAGAAATATGAGTAGCACCATCTTCAAATAATTGAGATGTTTAAGGAGGAGGATGGGGCACTATCTGCAAGTCACAGGAGGACAAGGAGGACACCTGCTAATAGTCACAACTGATGTGAGTGGGGAGGGAGAGAGAGCAGCCATCACGTGAGATTATGTAAAAAAAAAAAAAGTGTTTATGAGTCTATTTCTGTTTTATAAGTAAGTTCTATTGTATCCTTTTTCAGATTGCACATATAAATGACATCATATGATGTTTGTCTTTGACTTACTATGTGTGGCAATCTCTTTGCAAAGTTAGGATGAAGATTTAGATCCATGTTGTTGCAAATAGCATTATTTCATTTTTCTTATGACTGATAATATTTCATTGTATATATGTGCAATATCTTCTTCATCCATTCCTCTGTCAATGGGCATTTAGGTTACTTCCATGTGTTGGCTATTGTAAATAGTGGTGCAATGAACATTGAGGTGGATGGAGATTGAGTCAATAAGTCATGTCCGACTTTTGTGACCCCATGGACTGTAGCCTGCCAGGTTCCCCTCTCCATAGGATTCCCCAGGCAAGAATACTGGAGGGGTTAGCCATTTCCTTCTTCAAGGGATCTTCCCAGCTCAGGAACTGAACCCAAGTCTCCTTCATTTCAGTCAGATTCTTTATCAACTGAGCTACAAGGGATTGGGGTGTATATATCTTTTCAAATGATGGTTTTCTCCTGATACATGCCCAGGAGTGGGATTGCTGGGTCATATGGTAGCACTGAGGCTGAAGTTGCAGTGTTTTTTGGTCATCTGATGTGAACAGCTGAGTCAGTGGAAAAGCCCCTGATGCTGAGAAAGATTGAGGGCAGAAGGAGAAGAGAGCATCAGAGGATGAGATAGCTGGGTGGCATCAGCAATGCAATGGACATGAACTTGGGCAAACTTTGAGAGATGGTGAGGGACAGGGTGGCTTGACATGCTGCAGTCCATGGGGTTGCAGAGTCAGACATAACTGGGCAACTGAACAGCAACAACAATAACATGGTAGTTCTATTTTTAGCTTTTTAAGGAACCTCCGTAGTGTTCTCCATAGTGGCTGCACCAATTTATATTATCACCAACATTGTAGGAGGGTTCCCTTTTCTCCACATCCTCTCCAGTATTTATCATTCATAGATTTTTTGATATGATTATTATGACTGATGGAGATGATATATCATTGTAGTTTTTATTTGCATTTCTCTAATAATGAGCGATGTCAAGTATCTTTTCATATGCTTATTAGCTATCTCTATGTCTATGGAGAAATATCTGTTTAGGTTTTCTTTCCATTTTTTGATTGGCTCATTTGTTTTTCTGGTATTAATCTATTTGAGCTGCTGGATTACTTAGTTGTATATTTGAAAAATAACATAAGTGCAAATTAACTATACTTCAATTAAAAAAAATATGGCTTAAAGATGACACAAAGCTTAAAAATGATTAGAGAAAAGATCCATATAGTGAGGAGTAAGCTGGATAGGTGTCTGGCTTCTTTAGGTGCCTGTGGTAGATGATGATAAGAGGCCTTGATGGCCTTGGAGGTGGCTCCTAGTAAGGCAATTGCAAGTGCCAGAACTGAGTTAGGGGTGTGAGAGCTTGTCAAGAGCTCATTGCACAGCCCAGGAGCTTCTTCAAAGGCAGTGCTGAAGCTGCAGGTCTCTGTGACCCTGTTCCGTGTGTGTGAGAGGCAAGGTTCAGGATTGCAGAGTCCAGCTGTAGTGAGGCCTTTCAAGGTCTGGGCCTACTCTCTACAGGAGACGCAGGGCGTTGAAGGTAACAGTACCCTGCTCTGAGAGGAAGGAGTCTGCATTCTCCATTGCACATAAGAGAGGGGAGTGCTATGTCACCAGACCACACAGGGGCTTTGAAGACTATTAAGACTCACAGTTCTGATTTTGCCATCATGTACAATCTCACAATCACACACATGGGAGGATAAATGTAGACACATACACACAGTAATCTATTTTGATATTTAAAAGATGCAATGCCTTTAATGTTGTCTAATGTAAAGATGATCACATTCTGAATATTCAGAATGAAATGAGGAAATACAAATCAGGAAACAGATGGTAATGAAACCATGTAGTGTCTTTCTCTTATATTACTTTTTTTCCAATCTGAAAATCAATTGTTTAAAAATTTATTTTATTGAGAGTTATCTTTTAAAAGATACTATAAACTAGATATTAGAAAAATAAGTATGTTTTTTAAAATCAGAAATTGTGCTATATAGAAATATTTTTGCATTTTAAAATTTTCATTTTCTCTACTCAAATTCTAAGACATTTCATGAGATAGTAATGTTCTATTTTATTACCTTAGCCTGTTTTTTCTGTTTGCTCGTTTCCTACTCAAAGTTGCAATTATAGCTTTCCCCCATTAAGTGTCAAGTCAGTGTATTAATATACATTTTTTTTTTCCTCAAGTTAGTTTGAGCATTTCCTTTGTGTGATATCTCACCACACCAGCCATGGGTGGGGTTAAGGTTTTCAGTGTCTGTTATGGGTAAACTTACTTAAGTATGAGTTTTGGCTTTTTTTATTTTATTTTATTTTTAAAAAATTATCTTATTTATTTATTTTAAATTTAAATTTATTTAATTGGAGGCTAATTAGTTTAAAATATTGTATTGGTTGTGGCTTTGAAATAGAACATCATACCATTGAAATACATAGGTCAGCATATTTCTTTTCAAAAAGTAATAAAGCTGTATTTTCACATTAATATTGAAAAATTCTTTTAAAAATAGCAATCACACATTTGGATAAGGAATTTATTAATTAATGTAAAGTTTCTACTTGGTCACTCAGTAATTTTTAACTAACAGGAAACTTCAGTCTCTTGGAGTGAATTATCTAAAAAACTAGGTTAGCTGATTATCTAAAAAAAATTCTTTCATTGGAATCAATAGCCATGTTTATAGGCTAGCTTTTTCTTTTGAATAAATATTTCTGAAATTTAACATGGAAGAAAGCTTGCTAAAATTTAAAAATTCAGATTATAGCTATAAACTATTACAACTGAAAACACCTGGGACACTGTTGACATTTCATCATCAAGAGCATCTTCTACTCAGTCAATATAATTTTATATTTTCAAAGACTGTTATGGTTGACATAAGTTGTGTTTAAACCTGGACCCCATAGTGCTTCAGTTTGAGAATATATGTACAATTTCTATTAGTCCTGAACCTATTAATTCCCTTGTGAATAATAACTAATAAAACATAATGACAGAAGTCACTACAGAAGTAGATACATAAAGATTGAATTTGCATCATGTAACCTCAAAGTCTTCCAGCTCATACCTGATCAAATGGATTTATCCTCACACTGCTCTATGCAGCCTCTAACACTTCAGTGTCCACTGCTCTCCACTATGCCCTTGAAATCTCTTCTGTTATCAGCAAATGCTCCAACACCATGTTCTTTGCATACCTTCCTTTCTTTCTCTGACTGAACTCTGAGGACTTGGAGTCCTCTTTAGTGGGATTATCCATTCACCAACAACCCATGTACATCTGGTGAGGAAGGGTGTGTATAGCCTTGCCCTGGTTGCGGCACCCAGATAATTCTCCTTCCCCATGAAAAGCCTGTCATCTTGAGAACTTGACTATACCATAGGCCATTCTCTCACTAATGGTATTCCTCTCTCTCTAGGCTCCTTTCAGGCATTTCTTCTCTCACAGTGTCTCCATCCCCCATTGTGTCTAGCATCTGGCTTGTGTCCTTTTCTCTACCACAATTGTCATCTTTCTTGATGATCTCAGTGTCTATCTTGGGAATCTATCCACCTGGTTGCTTAAATTTTTTGACAATTTGTATCTCCATATCTCCCTTCCTTCATGTTCTGTTGGGCCGAAATCATGAAACCTGCTTACTCCTGTATCCTAACCGGTTAACCTGCATCCATTTTCATGCCTATCTAGTATGGCAACTCACACTTAAACTATTCCATTGAAATGATTGATTTTTCAATCCCTGGATAAACCTGATTTTCTGTAAGTGTTCTTTACTTGATCTTTGGTTTCTTTATCTCTCTACAAGTATATTTCTGGTCTATCAGTAAATCTTTTAATTCTGCTGTACCTATATATCATGAATATTACACTTTTATCATTATGAAGTTAACTCTTTTAGTAAAACCACCAGAATTTCTCATCTGGGAAGTTCATTAGCATCCTGTTTTACCTCTTTGATTTGACTCTCCATTCAAGTGTATGTAGGTGGTCAAGGGAAGCTTCATTGAGAAACCTTATGTTTGGGCACTGATTTGAGTGAGGTGATGGAACTTGCAAATATTTAGAGAGGAGTGTCCATAGCAGAGGGAATATCCACTGCAAATCCCCCTGTCCTGCTCCTATCATACTAAGGAGGTTAGTAGAACTGATCTACAGGAGAGGAGGGGTTGGTGAGGATGGACAGAAAACTGGAGATGGAGACAGTGCTGACCATGCCTGATGTTTTGAGGTCTTTGAATTTTACTCTATGTTAAATACAAAGTATTGCAGTATTTCTGGCAAATGAGTGACAGTATCTTGAATATACTTTAAAATGACACTTTGGTAGTTGTGTTCAAGAGAAACTAGGGAAACAGACGCAAAGAGGCCACTTACGAGGCAATGTAGTAATCTGCCTTACTATTAGTTTGAACCTGGATGAGACATGGTGAAAAGTGATTGAATTATTGATATATTCTTAAAATTGAATTAAGAGAATATATTTTCTTATGCTGGACTGAGTTAATGAGAAAATGAGTAAATGAATGACTCTATAGCTTTTGGCTGAATAAATAGAAAACAGAGCTGCTATCATTAGATGATAAAAGCTGTGGATAAAGAAAATTTATTTTTCCTTCCTTAATCATCTATTTTCTCATAAGAGAGTGTATTTGTGATAATATCATGTTGTCCCCTGGTACTCTCTTTAAATGGATTCTTATTGTATTTAAATAAAATCTAAGCTTTAAATGCTCAGAAGACTAGACACATTTTGCATCTTTTCCAACTATGATCCCTTTGATTACTTAATTCCTGTCACTTTGGTCTTCAAGAAGTTCCATGAATACCTTAAGCATCTGCTTAAATCCTCTGTGTCTGTTGATTTTCTATCTAAAGAAAATTTCTCCTAAAAACTACACCAACTCAATGTTCATTCACTTAGGGTTTAACTCAAATAACATCTCCTCAAAGATATATTTCCTGTTGATTTTAATAAACATTCCTTAAATAGCTCCCCCAGCTACTCTAATTTAACCCATTCTTAGTTTTAAAATTTTGTAACATTTATCACTATCATTATATTTTTATGTAGTTTCAATTTCTCTCTGTCTCATAGTCTAGCATATAATAAGCCAGGTAAACTACTGTTTTAATTTTTTAAGTTGAGGATTAAATTTTATTCAGTGGATTTGCTGAGGATTTAAGCCCAGGAAGCAGCCTTCCAAAAAGCTCTGAAAAACTGTTCTAAGGAGCTAAAGGAGGAGGCAGGATATACAGGTGGTTTTGCAAAAACAGTCAAAGCGAATAGGTGTTTGGGATATCAAAAGATTACCGTTCTTAAGTTTTTTTTTTTTTTTAATATTGATGTGTTTTACAGTGTTGTGTTAATTCTGTTGTACAACAAAGTGACTCAAAGTGACTCAGTTGTACACATTAACACTTTAATATTTAATGCTAATTTTCTATATTCTAAGATTGAAGTATATTGTGTTTATTTTAATGACCACAGTTAGAGATATTTTTGTCTAATAACATTAATGATTGAAGAACTATGAAATATGAATCATTTATGTTGAGATCCAGGCAGTGACAGAGTTGTCCAGTTTATGCAAAAAAGATAAATTAATGAAATGAATAGTCTATGGTTACACATTTGTCTGTGCCCCTGTATGTCACAGAGTAAGCATCTAGCAGTATTGCAAAGCTTCTATTGTTAGAATAAGTCTATTTACTTCAAAGGCCTTTTTCCAGGAAATGGAACATGGTGGTGTTAAAATTGATACACGTGACTCTGTATCAGAATCTCCATCTATACAGGAAGAATCTAAGGAACAAATACTGAGACAATGTTTTATTTGAGATAAAAATTACAACTTAGAATGGTCAAGCCTTGAAAAAATAATGTCATAAAAACCTCCTCCAATTAAACAAGTGATAAGAGTATTTCTGTATAACAAAGTCAGGGAAAATAATTTTGAGTTACTTTGTGAATTTCTCCTTTTCATTTCCTAGAACAACATTATGTTTGAAACAACTGTTTCAGCAGCTATAAAATGTTAAGCAAGGATATACTAGGTACACAAAGTGACATTGTTTTTGAAGCATATTGTCTTTGAAGTTAGCTCCTTAAAATATCAAATAATGTTTAATTTTCAAGTTTTTTACATTTATAGAATGCAAGATTTATTATTTTAATGCATTGCTTTAAGAGTTTTCTGTCAATCATTTGTTAAAATGGAATTGAACATTTATTTTTAAATTTTATCAAATTGATAATCTATTTGATATTTTGAAAATTATATATTTTAAAAACTTGTTTTTGAAGTGAACTAAATATTTGTTCACTGATTTTATTTTATTTTGTGAGTTTTCTATACTTTTAACATAAACAACTGTGATAAACACCAATGTTTCTGAAATATAGAAAGTATTTACCAAAATGTGGCTTACAAAATTTTACTCTGTAATGGTTGTCATTGTTCTACTTTGTTCAATGCTGTGATCCAACAACACATGACACTTCTTTAAAATCAGTAGCAGGTATTCCATAGGTAATTGAGCAAAGTTTGGGATACTCTGTTCCAGAAATAGAGTAAAACTAATTGTTGCATAAATATTAGCCTAATTGACAAAATGCAACCCAATAATGGAGATACATTTAAGGCAGTTACAGAAACTTATTTTAAGAAAAGAAAAATGTGAGGATAAAAGTGTGTGTGTGTGTTTTTTCCTAGCTAGATTTTCCACTAAAATATTTTCTTTCCATTATCTTTCTTTCCTTATGTGTATCTTTTCAGTTCATCTCTGCTTTTCTATACATAATCTCCCACTTAACCTCTAAAAACGATGCCATAAATATTTTTATTACAATTATTTACATGCCTCTCACCCTCCAGCTTCATGAAATATTTCATCTTTCCTAACACCATCATGTTTATCACAAAAGAGTAGTTTATATAAAATATAACTATACATCAGATGTTTAGTGAAAAATAGCAGCTCTAGAAAGAGTAAAAGCAACATGTAAAGGAGAAGCAATAATTAATCAAATTGTAGATTATTTATCTGAGTTGGAGAAACAGTCTGCATATTGAAAAGGCTCTCTATGGAAGCTAAATTGATACATAGAGAAATATCTGTCATGCTTCAAGGCACAAATGACAATACACTTACAAAAGAAAAAGTGATCAGAGCAGTATCACATTGTTTATTTGAAATACTGGTAGCTTCAAACAGTGGAAGTGCATTGATAGCCTCAGAACACATGTAGAGTATCTGTAGATCAAGAGAAAATATTGTCATCTCCAATATTGTACCAACTACTGTTTATTTGTAGGTGAGAGAAATATTGGTATGCAGGCAAGCTATTGATACTAAAAATATATATATATATTACCCAGGTAATCTAGTTGAAGAAAATAATAAAACAAATATTCTTACTAAAGATACTCTGTAAAAGAATCAGTTCAGTTCAGTTCAGTTGTTCAGTCATGTTCGAATCTTTGCAATTCCATGGACTACAGCACAACAGGCTTCCTTGTCCATCATCAACTCCTGGAGTTTGCTCAAACTCAAGTCTATCAAGTGAGAGATGCCATCAAACCATCTCATCCTGTCATCCCCTTCTCCAGCCTTCAATCTTTCCCAGCATCAGGGTCTTTTCTAATGAGTCAGTCCTTCACATCAGATGGCCAAACTATTGGAGCCTCATCTTTAGCAATAGTGCTCCCAATGAATATTCAGGACTCATTTCCTTTAGGATGGACTGATTGGATCTCCTTGCAGTCCAAGGAACTCTCAAGAGTCTTCTCCAACACCACAGTTCAAAAGCATCAATACTTAGGCACTCAGCTTTCTTTATGATCCAACTCCCGTATCTATACATGACTACTGGAAAACCATACCTTTGACTAGACAGACCTTTGTTGGAAAAGTAATGCCTCTGCATTTAATACGCTGTCTGAAAAGTGAAAGTCGCTCAGTCTCCTGTGACTCTTTGCAACCCCATGAACTATGCAGCCCATGGAATTATCCAGCACAGAATACTAGAGTGGGAATTTGTTCCCTTCTCCAACTGATCTTCCCAACACAGGGATTGAACCTGGGTCTCCCGTATTGTGGGAGGGTTCTTTACCAACTAAGGCACCAAGGAAGCCCAAAAATACTTGAGTGGGTAACCTATCCCTTCTCCAGTGGATCTTCCCAATGCAGGAATTGAACTGAGGTCTCCTGCATTGCAGGTGGATTCTTTACCAACTGACCTATCAGGGAAACCCCAATATGCTGTCTAGTTTGATCATAGCTTTTCTTTCAAGTAGCAAGCATCTTTTAATTTCATGGCTGCAATTACCATCTGCAGTGATATTGGAGCCCACAAAAATAAAGTCTGTTACTATTTCATTTCCATTCTATTTCCCATGAAGTGATGGAACCAGATGCCATGATCTTTGTTTTATGAATATTGAGTTTTAAGCCAGATTTTTCACTCTCCTGTTTCACTTTCATCAAGAGGCTCTTTAGTTTGTCTTAGCTTTCTGCCAGAAGGATTGTGTCATCTGCATATCTGAGGTTATTGGCATTTCTTACAGCAATCTTGATTCCAACTTATGCTTCATTCACCCCAGCATTTTATGTGATGTACTCTGCATAAAAGTCAAATAAAAAGGATGACAATATACAGCTTTGATGTATTCCTTTCCCATTTTTGAACCAGTCTGTTGTTCCATGTCTGGTTCTACCTGTTGCTTCTTGACCTACTTACAGGTTTCATAGCAGACGGGTTAGGTGGTCTGGTATTTCCATCTTTTTAAGAATTCTCCACAGTTTGTTGCTATCCACATAGTCAAAAGCTTTAGTGTAGTCAGTAAAGCAGAAGCAGATGTTCTTCTGGAATTTTCTTGCTTTTTCTATGATCCAATGGATGTTGGCAATTTGATCTCTGGTTTCTCTGCCTTTTCTAAATCCAACTTGAATTTCTCAGTCCACATACTTTTGAAGCCTAGCATGGAGAATTTTGAGCATGATTTTGCTAGCATGTGAAATGAGTGCAACTGTGCAGTAGTTTGAACAAACTCAGCAGTGGCCAAAGAAGAGCAATGTCAAAGGATGTTCAAATTACAGCACATTGGCCAGGGAGCTATTTTTAATTGTTCTTCTCTCTTCCCCAGCAACATATTGCAACCTAACCTGGGTAATTTATATTCTGTTGTCATACATTATTTCCTTTTCATAATCTTTAAGGAGTTCTTCACTAAAGAATACTGGATTGGGGTGCCAGTTTTTTCTCCAGTGGACCACATTTTGTCAGAAACCTTCACTAAGAACCATCTGTCATAGGTGGCCCTGCATGGCATGACTGGTAGCATCACTGAGTTATGAAATCTGCTGCACCACAAGACTATGATCTATGAAGGGCAGTTTAGTTAGTCTTGGACAATTTAATTCATTCAAGTGCAAAAGACACACTGAGGTCTGATAGCCATAATTCAACATAATATTAGGATTTTCTGGTGCTTCCCCCTTTCTGTCATCCACAGTCCAAGTAGGAAAGGTTAAAATGATACCTTTCATAGCAAAATGGTATTTGGAATGTGTTGGGAACTGGGTTAGGCATTACTTTCAAAATGGAGGCACGGTCCCAACTCCTTCTCTTTGTCCCCGCAGGCACAGACCTGGGATGAAGGAGTTAGGCCTTGTGATTCTGACTTGTTTTTCCCTCTCCTCCGATGAGTTGACTGAAAAGGAATATTAAGGTGCTTATTGTTCTTGAGAGGAGTATGAGAAGGCACAAAGCCTTCTGCAACTGTGCTCAGAGAATAAATCATAAAGTTAATCATTGACATTTGTTCAAGGACTTTTACAAAACAGTGTTCCAGGATGAGGACATAGGCTGCAGATTGAGGCCATGGTAGGGATTGCTATCTGAAGCTTATTTGTGAGCAAAATGTTTATGGCAAAGGAGTTTACTGAATTTAGGGCTTAGAAATAATTAAAATAGTTAGAAGTTAAAGATTTAAGAAATGTTGTAATGTTAGCATATTTTACTATAGCTTATTCACTTTCATGCATTGGAGAAGGACATGGCAACCCACTCCAGTGTTCTTGCCTGGAGAATCCCAGGGACAGGGGAGCCTGGTGGGCTGCCATCTATGGGGTCGCACAGAGTTGGACACGATTGAAGAGACTTAGCAGCAGCAGCATGGAGGTTAGGAATTTTAGAGATACTAATAGCTAAAAGCCTTTTTAAGAGATAGTGAGCTCAGGATATTAGGAGCAAACAGGATTTAGAAAGATAAGAAATAAACTGAGGAATGTAGCATGAGTTACAATGTAATCACAAGTCAACTATAGGACACATAAGAGGAAGTAGATAATAGATGGTAAAGCTGATTCCGAGAGAATTGCTGAAGCAGGAACTCTGTTTGAAGGTCAACAGTGATTTATGGAGATAATAAATCTGGGTGAGGGGGAACTGAAAATGTCAAATTTCTGACCTAATGCTTTTGTAAAAGTATAAAAGAAAATCTTAAACTTGAAATAAATAGACAGTCCAAGAAAATTGAGAGGCTGCATCGTTACTTGCCAACACTGTCCCTCCCTTCAGGTTGAATTCCTGGCTGCTGGAGCTGGACTCTGTCAGGAATTATTTCTGGATCTCTGGTTAGTTCCTCAGGATAAGAAAAGCAAGGTAAGCACACCTCAATGGATTTCATTAGTGGAGTAGCAGAATACAATACATTTAGAGTTAAAGCATACTTACATTTAATAACTGCTCCAAAACTAGTCATATTATCAAAGCAACTAATTTCACTGAGTATGTTTCCTCATTTATTATATATGATTGGAGCCATGAAATTAAAAGATTCTTACTCCTTGAAAGGAAAGTTATGACCAACCTAGATAGCATATTCAAAAGCAGAGACATTACTTTGTCAACAAAGGTCCATCTAGTCAAGGCTATGGTTTTTCCAGTGGTCATGTATGGATGTGAGAGTTGGACTGTGAAGAAAGCTGAGCACCGAAGAATTGCTGCTTTTGAACTGTGATGTTGGAGAAGACTCTTGAGAGTCCCTTGGACTGCAAGGAGATCCAACCAGTCCATTCTAAAGGACATCAGTCCTGGGATTTCTTTGGAAGGAATGATACTAAAGCTGAAACTCCAGTACTTTGGCCACCTCATGTGAAGTGTTGACTCATTGGAAAAGACCCTGATGCTGGGAGGGATTGGGGGCAGGAGCAAAAGGGGACAGCAGAGGATGAGATGGCTGGATGGCATCACCAACTCGATGGACACGAATTTGAGTGAACTCTGGGAGTTGGTAATGGATAGGGAGGCCTGGCGTGCTGCATTTCATGGGGTCACAGAGTCGGACACAACTGAGTGACTGAACTGAACTGAAGTGAGCTGATAGTGGCAATAATAAATGTCACACAAGAATTATGAAAGGTGAATTGCAAAATAATAATGTATAAAAGTAATTAATCTAGTGGCTGACAAAAAAATAATGCTATTGCTAAAAAACAAAAAACAAAGTATGGTTACTCATGATATAGATGAGGCAATGCTTAAATTCTCAAGGTGGGAGTGTGAAACTGAGCCTCGAACAGCAGGACAGGTGAATTACTAAAGTTTTTTCTGTCGTTGTTTTACTGGACTGTGTTGGTGTGGTCTTTGATTCTTTCTTTATGAACTTATCCTCTATGCTTAGCAAATTTAAAGTAATGGATATATAGGTCAATTCATTTTATTATTAAATCAACTACTAACAACTGAGTCTTAACAGATATTATTGTGGGTCTTAGTTTGTAAGTGTTTAGACAGATGCATTATGATTTACTTTGGTGCCTCATTCCCTTAACAACAGAAATTTAGTACATGTGATTTTAAAGACTGGAATATTTCTCACAAATTAATAAGATTGAGGGCAAAGAAACCCTGAAAACCAGTATGTGTTCTTTAGCACGTCATTTATTGCAGCTAAAGCACTGCAGTGGACTGGAATAAAGATTCATTTCTTGAGTTTCTCAGTCTTTAGATAGTGGTGCCATTGGCCAGCAATGCCAGAGCCCTTCACCTGGCCTGCACTGACTGTGGCAACCCTCACAGATTTCCCCACTGACAGCCAGTGCTTGGGCTGGGCTGGCCCTTGCAGGTCTTATTATGCTTGCAAGACACACCTCAGGAACAACAATCAAGGAACTTAGGTAAAATAAGGCATGATAGTATTCACAGGGCATGGAAACTAAACAGCATGGAGAACTCTGTGTCCAGGTGGCAGAGACAGGCCTGGAGTTTTGGTCTTCATTGGTGTTGAAGGTGAGACCTAGGATTTCTGAGGGTCACTTACTATTGGTGAATTTAAAACGTGACAATGGGAATAAAAGAGCAGGAAGGGTAAGGTCAGAAGTTGGGGTTACAAAAAAAAAAAAGAAGAAGTTGGGGTTACTCAACAGTTCAGTTACCAAAATCATTCAAGATCTCTAAAGAGGACTCCGTGGGACAGTGGGGCGTGGCACGTTGCCTATCTAGTCCCGGGTAGACTCACACAGCAGCAATGCGTTTATTCCAAATCCACATCAGAAATGGATGCATAGCCACCAAAAGCTTAATGTCAAGCACTTCAGTTGAGTTCAGTTCAGTCACTCAGTCTTGTCCGACTTTTGCGACCCCATGAATCGCAGCACCCCAGGCCTCCCTGTCCATCACCAACTCCCAGAGTTCACTCAAACTCATGTCCATCGAATTGGTGATGCCATCTCATCCTCTGTTGTCCCCTTCTCCTCTTTGCCCCAATCCCTCCCAGCATCAGAGTACTTTCCAATGAGTCAACTCTTCGCATGAGGTGGCCAAAGTACTGGAGTTTCAGCATTAGCATCAGTCCTTCCAATGAACACCCAGGACAGATCTTTAGAATGGACTGGTTAGATCTCCTTGCAGTCCAAGGGACTCTCAGAGTATTCTCCAACACCACAGTTCAAAAGCATCAATTCTTCAGTGCTCAGCTTTCTTCACAGTCCAACTCTCACATCCATACACGACCACTGGAAAAACCATAGCCTTGACTAGACGGACCTTTGTTGGCAAAGTAACGTCTCTGTTTTTTAATATGCTATCTAGTTTGATCATATCTTTCCTTCCAAGGAGTATGTGTCTTTTAATTTCATGGATGCAATCACCATCTGCAGTGATTTTGGAGCCCAAAAAAATAAAGTCTGACACTGTTTCCACTGTTTCCCCATATATTTGCCATGAAGTGATGGGACCAGATACCATGATCTTAGTTTTCTGAATGTTGAGCTTTAGGCCAACTTTTTCACTCTTCTTTCACTTTCATCAAGCACTTAGGTTACACCATAAAAGGTTTACTGTAAGGCACTGGCATTACAAACTTGCTTTATTAAAAATGCAAGTATGACAACTGCCAAAGAAGCAAAGCTTTGTAATTAGCTTATCTATGATCATACATTGTCCACTATAGCTATTTGCACTATGTCTAGAATTCCAGTATGTCATCATTACCTCCTAATAGCATATCATCAGTCTAGAATGAGCTCAGTTGCTCAGTAGTGTCTGACACTTTATGACCCCATGGACTGTAGCTTGTCAGGATGCTCTTTCCATGGAATTTTCCAGGCAAGGACACTGGAATGAGTTGCCATTTCCTGTTCCAATAGAATGACTCTGCTGAACATTTAAAACCTCTTCTGTCATTTTTTTTTTTCATGTTTCAATAAGAGTTTCACTTATTCCAGTAGTTTCCTAAAACCCATATTTTATTATATTATTATTTAATAATATTATTAAATAATAAGATGGTTGGATGGCATCACCACCTCGATGGGCAATAGTTTGACAAACTCCAGGAGTTGGTGATGGACAGGGAAGCCTGGCATGCTGCAGTCCATGGGGTTGCAAAGAGTCAGACACACTGAATGAATGAAATGAACTAATTATTAAATATCCATTTAGTCCAAGCTTGATTTTACTCTTACCTCTCAAAATATAATATTAAGACCACTCAGGAAAATATAGTTTACTCCAATTCCCTCTAAATAAATAAATTTTTTCTCCTTTGTTAACAAATACAAGTATGCATGGACAAAATCAATGATTGAAAACATCATGTGACAATAAATGTTTTATTTAACAAACCATTATTATTTTGAGTAGCCTGTTAATAGAATTCTGTGAAAATATTTAGGTTGCAGGTTTTCTCAGTTACACCTTTTTTTTTTTTTTTACAGTTGTATGCCAAGATTTACTGGAAAAAACTGAGAGAAAGTAATTTACCACTGCAGATTGTTCACCATCAACTGTCTGAATGAAAGATGGTGTTTCAACATAATTGGAAGATTCAGAGTAAGTAATTTAATACATGGGAAAGTAAATTAGCATGTCAAAATACAACAGTTTCTGGCAATCTCTATTTCAAATTATTGTGTTAATATAAGCTAGAGAAATGTGTCCTTTTCTGTATATTTAAACATGACTTTAAAAAGTTTAGTAATAGGAAATTTTTAAGTCATATGAATTATTTTGGGAGGGCATCATTAAGTCTTTTAGGCCCTTTTTTTTAATAAAATAAATATATATCTAGTTGAATATTGATGATATCTCTTCTTATATACAACCACAATTACCAATGCCTCAAGCTCTTGAACAAGCTGGGGAATAAAGTTAGCCTGGTAGTTTTTAGGGCATAAAACATATTATTTGGGGGGATGGTTTTTTAATTGACTTTAAAAACACAGAGTATGTGTGCTACATTAGTTAGGCATATCCCACAACTCAGAAATTCCATTTTTACCTAGGTCTATTGGAGAAGTAATCAAATTTGTACTAATAGAGATGTATAAAAATTTTCACTCCAAATGTAGATCAAACTAAAGCCTATGGATAAGAGAACAGATCAATTTGTCATAGCATGATCATATCACAGAATGATAAAGAATGATCAAAATTGTGGTCATGTTTTAAAACTTATAGGATTTCCCAGGTAACACTAGTGGTAAAGAATGTGCCTGTCAATGCAGGAGACATAGGACATGCAGATTCAGTCCCTTTGCCTGGAAGATACCCTGGAGGAGGAAATCAAAATATTATTAAAATTATATATGTACAGGATGATAATTATTAATTAAATTTTTGACACCAATTAAATCCATATTTGCTATGATCACAATAATCTATAGCAAAATTGTGAACACATCCATGGAAGTTATTTATACTCACTGGCTTTATTAGAAAGACAGCCTAGAGGGATAGATTGGGGAGTGAAATGAGGCAGTCAGAAATTCCAACATATCTTTAATGGTTTATTTTTTAAAAGTTAACTTTTGGTGAATAAGGATTACAAGATCTTGTTGTTTATTTTATTAATTTCTCTACTTTTCTGTTTTATAAATTATTTCAATAAAATGTCTTGAAAAACATGTGAAATCAACTTATGGAATGGAGCATGGACACATTTATATGTATACTTTTACAAACATGTACTAAATATAATAATGCTACTATACAACAATATATAGCAAAAAATAAAATATTTACTTAATACCTATAATACATTTAATGTGATATTGTACAATTTATGAATATTACCTCATTTGATCATCACACAAATCCCATTTCATTTTATGAAAATAGTGAAAAATAAAATTAAATGGGCTTTATGTTTTGAATATCTCCTAAAGTTAGCATTCATCGATAGAGATGGATGAAGGGAGGTATGAAAGTACTCTGACTACAGAACTCTTACTTGCAAGCACTACACGTATCAACATATATCTTTATATTCAGTATAAAGAATATATCACCATTTATTTTTTCTTTAAAATGTATCTACAATCTCCTTAGACAAGTAGGAAATTGTCTAATTGAAATGCTTCTACCACTTCAGTTTGAATTTCATTCATATGATCCTATTTATGTTTTGGATTTTGATTCCTGTTTTGGTTCAGGATAGATTCTGAGTATTTATCCTTGACTTTTATAAGTTTTTCTTCCTCCACCACCAACTTTCTCTGGGAGATCTCACCTTTTCTAATGCCTCAACAATTATTGGTGCATTATTGACTGTAAATACAATTTGAAATTTTCCTTTAAGAAATTTATCTGTACTTTTTATCACGTTGCAGAATTTGCTTTATTTTTTTTCTTCAGTAATTCTACTTTAAATATAGTGATTCAATTAGATAAAATATTTGCAAGAAAGAAATATTATTGACCTTCCCATGTGGTTCAAATTTAGATAATGATGAGGATAATATGTATAACATTATATTAATATTCAAACTTATATTTTTCTGTATCCATTAATGATCCAACTTTGGTTGTAGTGAGTTTTGAAATAATGTATGTTTAAATTAATTTAATATTAAATTTGACACACATATCTAAATGCATTGGTCAGATTATATAATGGATATATATATGGTGGGATCAACATTATTTTATTATATTTAATATCAATGTATTAGAAAAGAAATATATATATAAATGCATTTTATTATTATAATAATTTTGGAATTCTGTAACTGATATTTTCTCTGCTTTGGCGATTGCATTAATAGCTTTGGAATGTGTCCAATTTCAGAGAGTATTTGATGAGTTATAATATTTTAAGAAAAGATATGAACTATTCCCCTTCTTATTTATAATAAATAAATATATTCCTGCACTCAATATACCAGCATATTTGGAAAACTCAGCACTGGTCACAGGACTGGAAAAAATCAGTTTTCAAATCAATCCCAAACAAAGGTAATGACAAAGAATGTTCAAACTACCACACGGATGTTCAAAGGAATACTGATGGAACGTTGTTAATAAATTTCAGTGTAAGCAAATATTAAAGATAAAGGATATCATTTCAACATAACTAATCAAGGAAAAGTATAAATTTAATAACAGAACTTCAAAGACATGCACAGAAATTGACAAAGGAGAATAAGCAAAACTGACTGTAGTTCAGATCTGAATTATTTTCCTTCAGTAGTTGCTAGAACACATACAGAAAAATTTTGGATACACAAGGTCTGAATGACACTCAAAATCCACTCATCTACTATTACAACACAAGCCACCCACAGCTGAAGATCGTTATTTTTCTCAACACCAGACAGGATACCCACCCAGATGGACTCTATCCTTGGGCATAAACAAGTTTCAATACATTAAAAGTTTGAATTTGCAAGTATAGTCTCTGACCACAGTTTTTTAAAACTGTGAAAAATCACCAAGTATTTCTAAAATTTAAAATCTTCTTGTAACTATCACATGGTACAAATTTAAAAGTCACAAGGGAAATCATAAAATATCTCAAATATTGTGTTAGCCAAAAGCATTATTCAATTTCATTTTCCTTCTGTAAGATGAATGTAGTAGTGCTTAGCTGTCTTTACTTTCATTTGAAATTATATTTTTTAGATTGTATTGTGACAGCTGTCATATCAGCATGCGTTCAAAAAAGTATCAAAACTGATGAATTTTTGTCTAGCCATTTTAATATTGGAGATGAAAAAAGCAACATTTTAGGCATATCATGTTTATTATTTCAAGAAAATTAGAAATGCAACTGAAACACATACACAAGAAAAGACTTCTGCAGTGTATGGGGACGGTTCTGTGACTGCTTGAATGTGCACGTGTTTTGTTAAGTTTCTTGATGGAGATTTCTCACTGGACAATTCTCCATGGTCGGGTAGTTTGAAGTTGATAGCAAACAATTCCAGATATTAAATGAAAACAATCAATCTTGTATCACACAGGAGATTGCCAACATACTCAAGATAGCCAAATCACTTGTTGAAAACTATTTGCATCAGTTTGGTTATGTTCATTCTTTTGATATTTGGGTTTCACATAAGTTAAGAGAAAAAAAAAATCTTCTTTACCATATTCCTCCATGCAATTATCTACCTAAACATAACAAAAAACATTTCATTTTCCTGTGACAGCCTAGAGAGGCAGAATGGGGTGGGAGGTGACAGGGAGGCTCAAGAGAGAGGGGGCATACATTTACCTATGGCTGATTCATATTGATGTATGGCAGAAACCAACACAATATTGTAAAGCAATCATCCTCCAATTAAAAATAAATAAATCTAAACAAACAAGCAAAGGCAAAACAAATCATGATGGGAGATAAAAAATAGATGTTGTATAATAATGTGGGATAGAAGAGATCATGGGGCAAGTGAAGTGAATCACCACCAACCACACCAAAAGCTGATCTTCATCCAAAGAAGGTGATGTGTATAGTGCAGTTGGAAGGGAGTCCTCTACTATGAGCTCCTTCCAGAAAACCAAACAACTAATTTCCACAAATCCTGCTCCAAAATAGACCAACTGAAAGCAGGACTTGATGAAAACTTTCTGGAATTAGTCAACAGAAAATGCATAATATTCCAGCAGGATAAAGCAAGACTATATATTTCCTTGTTGATCAGGCAAAGCCTCTTACAATTTGGCTGGGAAGTTCTGATTCATCAACTGTATTCATTAGACATTATAAGTTTTGGTGTATATTTATCATGTCTTTTCAAAATTTCTCTTAATGGAAAAAAAATTCAATTCTCTGTAAGACTGTGAAAGGAAACTTGCTCAACAAGCTTAAAAAAAAAAAAAAAAAAGAATAAGTTGGAATTATGAAGTCACCTGAAACAGTGCCAGGAGATACTGGAACAAATAGAGAAAGAAAGGCAACCCACTCTAGTATTCTTGCCTAGAGAATCCTGTGGACAGAGGAGCCTGGTGGGCTGCTGTCCATGGAGTCACACAGAGTCGGACACAACTGAAGTGACTTAGCAGCAGCAGCAGCAGCAGTGGAACAAATCAATGAATAATTTGTTCAATAAAGTTATTGGTGAAAATGAAAAATGTGTATTTTATTTTTACTTAAAAAACTGAAGGAAATGTTAGACCAACTCAATAAGTGTTAAAAATCACTTAATATAAAAGTGGGTGTGATGTTGCTAAATTTGTACTTATAGGGGATTTTAAAAATACTTTAATTCTTATATTAGAAAAGAAAAAAGAAATTTAATTGTATTCTAGTCTTCTGTCATTTGAAGCTCTAAATGCAACACAATAAACATAATGCAGCTAGAAGGTGCAACATATTAAGATATATGCATAAATTAGTGAATTAGTAACCAACCCCAAATATAATTAATAAAGACAATATTTGTGTATCCAAAAGATTGACAAAATGTGTAAATCATTCAACATCTTGATGAAAGAAAGTGAGAGTTCAGAAATCACCAACATCAAGAATTGCAGATGACATGATCCTCTATATAGAAAACCCTAAAGACTCCATCAGAAAATTACTAGAACTAATAAATGATTATAGTAAAGTTGCAGGATATAAAATCAACACACAGAAATCCCTTGTATTCCTATACACTAATAATGAGAAAACAGAAAGAGAAATTAAGGAAACAATTTCATTCACCATTGCAATGGAAAGAATAAAATACTTAGGAATATATCTACCTAAAGAAACTAAAGACCTATATATAGAAAACTATAAAACACTGGTGAAAGAAATCAAAGAGAACACTAATAGATGGAGAAATATACCATGTTCATGGATTGGAACAATCAATATAGTGAAAATGAGTATACTACCCAAAGCAATTTATAGATTCAATGCAATCCCTATCAAGCTACCAACGGTATTCTTCACAAAGCTAGAACAAATAATTTCACAATTTGTATGGAAATACAAAAAACCTCGAATAGCCAAAGCTATCTTGGGAAAGAAGAATGGAACTGGAGGAATCAACCTACCTGACTTCAGGCTCTACTACAAAGCCACAGTCATCAAGAAAGTATAGTACTGGCACAAAGACAGAAATATAGATCAATGGAACAAAATAGAAAGCCCAGAGATAAATCCACGCACATATGGACACCTTATCTTTGACAAAGGAGGTAAGAATATACAATGGATTAAAGACAATCTCTTTAACAAGTGGTGCTGGGAAAACTGGTCAACCACTTGTAAAAGAAGGAAACTAGAACACTTTCTAACACCATAAACAAAAATAAACTCAAAATGGATTAAAAATCTAAACGTAAGACCAGAAACTATAAGACTCCTAGAGGAGAACATAGGCAAAACACTCTCCGACATACATCACAGCAGGATCCTCTATGACCCACCTCCCAGAATATTGGAAATAAAAGCAAAAATAAACAAATGGGACCTAATTAAACTTAAAAGCTTCTGCACAACAAAGGAAACTATTAGCAAGGTGAAAAGGCAGCCTCCAGAATGGGAGAAAATAATAGCACATGAAGCAACTGACAAATAACTAATCTCAAAAATATACAAGCAACTCCTACAGCTCAATTCCAGAAAAATAAATGATCCAATCAAAAAATGGGCCAAAGAACTAAATAGACATTTCTCCAAAGAAGACATACAGATGGCTAACAAACACATGAAAAGATGTTCAACATCACTCATGATCAGAGAAATGCAAATCAAAACCACTATGAGGTACCATTTCACACCAGTCAGAATGGCTGTGATCCAAAAGTCTACAAGCAATAAATGCTGGAGAGGGTGTGGAGAAAAGGGAACCCTCTTACTCTGTTGGTGGGAATGCAAACTAGTACAGCCACTATGGAGAACAGTGTGGAGATTCCTTAAAAAACTGGAAATAGAACTGCCTTATGATCCAGCAATCCCACTGCTGGGCATACACACTGAGGAAACCAGAATTGAAAGAGACACCTGTACCCCAGTGTTCATCACAGCACTGTTTATAATAGCCAGGACATGGAAGCAACCTAGATGCCCATCAGCAGAAGAATGGATAAGAAAGCTATGGTACATATACACAATGGAGTATTACTCAGCCATTAAAAAGAATACATTTGAATAAGTTCTAATGAGGTGGATGAAACTGGAGCCTATTATACAGAGTGAAGTAAGCCAGGAAGAAAAACACCAATACAATATACTAACGCATATATATGGAATTTAGAAAGATGGTAACAATAACCCTGTGTACGAGACAGCAAAAGAGACACTGATGTATAGAACAGTCTTATGGATCTGTGGGAGAGGGAGAGGGTGGGAAGATTTGGGAGAATGGCATTGAAACATGTATAATATCATGTATGAAATGAGTCGCCAGTCCAGGTTCGATGCACGATACTGGATGCTTGGGGCTGGTGCACTGGGACGACCCAGAGGGATGGTATGGGGAGGGAAGAGGGTTCAGGATGGGGAACACATATATACCTGTGGCGGATTCATTTCATTGGCAAAACCAATACAATATTGTAAAGTTTAAAAATAAAATAAAATTTTAAAAAAGAATATGAAAGCAAAATGATAGATTCTATGCAGATTAATAACATAATATTATGAAAATGTTTATATATATTATGTTGACAATTCAGAGTGAAAATATCTTGAAAAAAAAAAAAGCTTACTGAAAGTAAAAGAAGGGAGAAACAATCTGAATAGTCTAGTCCTATATCAAATTAATAAAACTTACAATAATAAACTGTCCTTCTTAGAAAGCTCCCAGACCAGATGCTTCAGGTCTGACATATATCAAATATTTCAAGAAGAAATAGTTAATTATACACAAACTACTTCAGTAATAATAATAGCAATATAGCAGGAAGGAATAAATCACTAATTTTTATGAGGCTACATTAAACCTGATGCTAAATTCTGATAGTAATAAGGAAATAAAAATACAATCTAATTGTTTCAACAGAATTCATTATTATGAATTTTTTTTTATTTATGGGGATATAGTTAAGTGACACTGTTATGTTAGTTTCTGTTGTACAACAACGTGAATCAGCCATACGTATACATATATCCCCTCCCTCATAGACCTCTCTCCCACCCCCTATTCCACCCCTCTATGTCATCATAGAGCACTTAGCCGAGCTCCCTATGCTATACAGTAACTTTCCACTAGCTATTTGCTCACACATGATAGTGCATATATGTCAATTCCAATCTCCCAATTTATCTCATCCCCTCTCCTTCCCATCCTATTTCCAGACATCCATTCTCTGTGTCTAAGTATCCTTTATTAATATATTAATATAAATATTTAGTAATAATTTGAATATAGAAGTATATCAAAATGTTTCAAGCCCAAGAAAGAGTTTTCCTAAGGATGCAATATTTATTAAGAAATCTAAATGAATTACTATATTTCACCATATCAGTTCAGTTCAGTTCAGTTCAGTCGCTCAGTTGTGTCCAACTCTTTGCGACCCCATGAATCGCAGCACGCCAGGCCTCCCTGTCCATCACCAACTCCCGGAGTTCACTCAGACTCACGTCCATCGAGTCAGTGATGCCATCCAGCCATCTCATCCTCTGTCGTCCCCTTCTCCTCCTGCCCGCAATCCCTCCCAGCATCAGAGTCTTTTCCAATGAGTCAACTCTTCGCATGAGGTGGCCAAAGTACTAGAGTTTCAGCTTTAGCATCGTTCCTTCCAAAGAAATCCCAGGGCTGATCTCCTTCAGAATGGACAAGTTGGATCTCCTTGCAGTCCAAGGGACTCTCAAGAGTCTTTTCCAACACCACAGTTCAAAAGCATCAATTCTTTGGCACTCAGCTTTCTTCACCATATAACACATTACAAAAGAGAAATTATATGATCTTCTAATTACCTCCAGAAAAAACAATTGACAAAACTTATCAACCATTCATGATACAAACTAAGCAAACTAGGAATAAAAGAGAACTTCAGTTTTATAGAGGTTATCTAGAATATCTAAAGGTAACTTCAAATGTACATGTGAAAGTCTTTTTGCTTTCCCCTTAAAATTGGCAAAGATATGCACAATTCAAAATGTTACTAGAAATTGTTATCATTCCAATAAAGTAAGTGAAAGAAATAAAATATAAAGATACAAATAGCAATAAAGAAGAGTTGATTTACATATATTTTTAGCTATTCAATAAAATTTATTTTTAAAAAAGATACATTTAACCAGAAGAGTAAAATTAAAAAAAAAAAAATTTGGAACTCCTAGGGAATAAAAACAAGCTGGGGAAATAAAGAAAAAAGAAAAAAAAAAAAAGACGACTCCTCATGGCCTTGCACTGAGCAAAGGATGCAAAACCAATTGATTGTGATATTAGGTGGCCTCAAACTGCAGCAGCTTGAGGCAAGATTTCAGTCCCCTAGCCAGAGACAGAAGTCAGCACACGCAGGGGGAGCACTGAAACCTAGCCACTAGACCACCAGAAACCAGTGCCAGTGACAATGCCTTGGCACATCAGCTTTGTAGAAATAAATTTCTACAACAAGATGGAAACCAGTGAAGCAAAAAAAAAAAAAAAGTGTTTATTAGGAAGAAAAAGAGTACATGTGGATAGACACATGGGTGAACTCAGAGATACTTTCTGTCTTATGGTAGTTTGAATCACTTTTATGCAGCATTTCTTTCAGGTTTCCTTTGCACAATTATCTTCCTTTGCTTGGTTCTGGTTCCATATTTGGTTTCTCTCAGGATCCTTTCCGGTTTGTGCACGCATCTCTTAGCCAAGATGGTTCTAGTTAAGAGGCCTATGGGTAGGTTGATGTCACTCCTTTTTTAACCTCCAAGGAGCCTTTTTGCACCTTTATAGTCAGGAAGTTTTCTTGAGAATGAGAAACATCTATTCTCTTTATCTTTCTCATGGCCAGGACTCAGTTTCTCCTCCCTCCTGTTATTGCTTTATCTTGATGCATCTGTCCATGAGGACAAACTCCAGCTGCTCAGGCTGGTGCCCATCTATCCTGCTACATATTGGACTTCATCAAGTTTACAACTTCTGCTCATCAAAACACGGAAAACAACAATCATATCCAAAGATGATCAAACTAAATTTACATTAACATGAAATACAATCTAAGAGTTTGTTGTTTACATGAGACAATCTGAATCCTTTACTGAAATAAAATGAGGTAAAAAAAAATACCGCTGAAATATCAATCAAAACACTGATAATGCCTATATTAATTTAGGGCTTCACTGTTGGTTAAGTGGTAAAGAATCCGCATATTATGCAGAAGGAACAGGAGATGCAGATTCAATTCCTGAGCTCAGAAGATCTCCCAGAGAAGGAAATTATAGTACCAGATAATCACAATGGTGTGATCACTCACCTGGAGCCAGATATCCTGGAATGTGAAGTCAGGTGGGCCTTAGACAGCATCACTAAGAACAAAGCTAGTGGAAGTGATGGAATCCCAATTGAGCTATTTCAAACCCTGAAAGATCATGCTGTGAAAATGCTGCACTCAATATGCCAACAAATATGGAAAACTCAGCAGTGGCCACAGGACTGGAAAAGGTCAGTTTTCATTCCAATCCCAAAGAAAGGCAATGCCAAAGAATGATCAAACTACCACACAATTGGATTCATCTCACATGCTAGTAAAGTAATGCTGAAAATTCTCCAAGACAGGCTTCAGCAATATGTGAACCATGAACTTCCAGATGTTCAAGCTGCTTTTCAAAAACACAGAAGAACCAGAGATCAAATAGCCAACATCTGCTGGATCATGGAAAAAGCAAGAGAGTTCCAGAAAAACATCTATTTCTACCTTATTGACTACGCCATAGCCTTTGACTGTGTGGATCACAATAAACTGTGGAAAATTCTGAATGAGATGGGAATACCAGACCACCTGACCTGCCTCTTGAGAAACCTATTGCAGGTTAGGAAACAACAATTAGAACTAGACATGGAACAACAGACTGGTTCTAAATAGGAAAAGGAGTTCATCAAGGCTGTATATTGTCACCTGCTTATTTAACTCATATATAGAGTACATCATGAGAAAAGCTGGGCTGGAAGAAGCACAAGCTGGAATCAAGATTGCTGGGAGAAATATAAATAACCTCAGATATGCAGATGACACCACCCTTATGGCAGAAAGTGAAGAGGAACTAAAAAGCCTCTTGATGAAAGTGAAAGTGGAGAGTGAAAAAGTTGGCTTAAAGCTCAACATTCGGAAAACTAAGATCATGGCATCTGTTCCTATCACTTCATGGGAAATAGATGGGAAAACAGTGGAAACAGTGTCAGACTTTATTTTTGGGGGGCTCAAAAATCACTGTAGATGGTGATTGCAGCCATGAAATTAAAAGACACTTACTCCTTGGAAGGAAAGTTGTGACCAACCTAGATAGCATATTCAAAAGCAGAGACATTACTTTGCCAACAAAGGTCCATCTAGTCAAGGCTATGTTTTTTCCAGTAGTCATGTATGGATGTGAGAGTTGGAATGTGAAGAAAGCTGAGCACCAATGAACTGATGCTTTTGAACTGCTGTGTTGAAGACTCCTGAGAGTCCCTTGGACTGCAAGGAGATCCAACCATTCCATTCTAAAGGAGATCAGTCCTGGGTGTTCATTGGAAGGACTGATGCTGAAGCTGAAACTCCAATACTTTGGCCACCTCTTGCAAAGTTTTGACTCATTGGGAAAGACCCTGATGCTGGGAGGGATTTGTGGCAGGAGGAGAAGGGGATGACAGAGGATGCGATGGCTGGACGGCAACACGGACTCGATGCACATGAGTTTGAGTAAACCCCGGGAGCTGGTGATGGACAGGGAGGCCTGGCATGCTGTGATTCATGGGGTCACACAGAATCAGACACGACTGAGCAACTGAACTGAACTGAACTGAACTGACAGTACTTTTTCCTGTAGAATTCCATGGACAGAGGAGTCTGACAGGCTACATTTCATAGAGTCACAAAAAGTTGAACATGTCTGAAGGGACTAAGCATACATACATGCATATTAATTTATTGTAAAACAGACTTTAAAGTATAAATATGGAATTTATGGTTTTTAATACAATTTTCAATAGAGGAAAATACGAGAATTATAAATTTGGATATACTAAAGATATGTATTTACATATGTGTATACATATTAATATATATATATATGAAAAAAATATAGAGGGATACTTAAGGAGAAATGCAAGTCTAGCCCTAGGCCAAAATTCTATACATAACTTCTCAAGCTCACCACTAGAGTATTAGGAGGCATTTCTTGGCAGACTTCCTAGGGGAAATGTTCAACCCTGGACTGGGTGCCCAGCCAGTGCCCCTCAGTTGCCTAGAAGGAATTGTAGTCGACACTCAGCCATGTCCCAAATCCCTCTCAGCCAGGCTCACATGCATTTTCTTGCCATTCCAAACCTCTTTCTTTGAGCCGCATGGGGCTTTCAGCTGAGACATTCCCCTGAACTTCCAGGGAGACCTCCTTATTTAGGGGCCTGGGCAGAAAGTTTTCCTGCACACTGACAGTACTTCTCCACTCCCAGGCCAGCTTTCGCTCTCTCCATCAAGTCCAATAAGTCAAAAGTCTTTTGCTCAGGATCTTTGGTATCTTTTGCATTCCACATGGAAGAATGAGACAGAGTTTTCATATGAAAACAGGGAAAATAGAACTTGATATAAAACCACTGCATGACAATTTAATAGGATATGCCCAAGGTTTTCAATCCATAAGCATTCAAAATCTAGAAAAAACTCAATAAAACAAAATTATATAAAATGAGTAAGAAATATTCACTGTATTATTACTTACTTTAGAATAAAACTAATCAAATTTAAGTGAAAAAATTGCTAAAAATTGTAATGTACCCATATAATAAAAAACACATCCAATATTGGCTATATTTTTGAAATATATTGTGATTTTTGAAAAATGTTCAACTAGAATATTTATTAAAACCATCTGCATTAGTTTAACTAGAATGTGTTTATATATATATACACACACACACATTTGTATGATATTAGCATTTTGTTTATGAACCTTCTTGCTTGTGGGAAAGGTCAGCAGTTGTAGAAGTTTTTCTCCTACAGCACTCATCCTCCAGAGTGCTCAGACATCAAGAGACCTTGTGTATCAGGCAGCATAAAGAACAAGAGACAGGGTGAGTCATTCGACACAAGGCGATACAGCTTCTGATGTCTTCCATTTCTACAATCATTTAAGAAATTATAATACTTCAATAAGAATAAAATCTCCCTGAATATATTTGAATTGCTTTTATGAAAATAATGAATTATCTGAGGTTGGTGACCTGCATGATCCAGGTACAAGTTAATATACAAAGGGACAGAGAAACAGGGAACCAAAGAGTAACATGAGAAGTTTTGAGGATTCACAGAGAGGTTCTGGGTTAAGCCTGGGATCAATTAAGATTGATCAGAGTTTTCATGACCAGTGAGTTCTGGACATTTTCTTTATATAGGTGTGTATGTAGTCTCAGAGAAGGCAATGGCACCCCACTCCAGTACTCTTGCCTGGAATATCCCATGGACGGAGGAGCCTGGAAGGCTGCAGTCCATGGGGTCGCTAAGAGTCGGACACGACTGAACAACTTCACTTTCACTTTTTCACTTTCATGCATTGGAGAAGGAAATGGCAACCCACTCCAGCGTTCTTGCCTGGAGAATCCCAGGGGCAGGAGAGCCTGGTGGGCTGACATCTACGGGGTCACACAGAGTTGGACACGACTGAAGTGACTTAGCAGCAGCAGCAGCAGTATGTAGTCTAAAAGGAAGTAAACCAACAGTTTGACAGTGGTAAACTCCAGTTGTTTCCCAGGTAGCTCAGCTGGTCAAGAATCTTCCCACAATGGAGCAGATCCTGGTTGGATTCCTGGGTTGGAAAGATCCCCTGGAGAAGGGAATGGCTACCCACTCCAGTATTCTGGCCTAGAGAATTCTATACAGTCCATGGGGTCACAAAGAGTCAGACATGACTGAGCAACTTTCACTTTCACTTTTCAAACTCCAATTAATCATATTGGACAAAAATTATAGTCAGAAAATTATTTTAAATATTCATTTAATTGAAGTAATATGAGGCATATCCCATAATGACTTAAATATTAAGAACTTTATATTAAATGCAGCAGGTTGAACAAAATTAAGGGTAAAAACCCTATAGGTCAGAACCCTATTAATTCTAAGCCATGCTCTTCATCAGCAGTTACATTTTTCTATTTTCAATTCATTTTCTTTCAAATTGAAGTGGTATAGTATGGTGAAATTTGTCATGAATTTGATAAAGAATTTTTAATTGAGTACTTCAGAATGTCAACTAAATTCTCAGTATTAATAATATAAATATCCTAATGATAAAATAATTGTTACTTCCTGATTGAGTCAGATTTCTAATAATCACTATGTATGAAAAAATAATTGAAGAAATTATTAGCTCATGGCAAAAAGTCTTCCTGTCATTTTTATGTTTATAAAAATAAATGACAGCCAGCCACTAAATTTAGAAATTTGATTGATATGCACATTATAAAGTAAAAATATAGGCACTTTGCAATTATATACTGCTTACATTGCCTCACAGTAATGTTTCAAAATTTTTTTTTTCCTTAAAATTCAGTGATTTACTAGTAACTTTAACCTTATTTTTAATGGTCAATGCACATAGGAGCAAAATTTTTGGTTTGTTTCTATCAAATACTTTATAGCTTCATGATGCTATGACAGAATTGTTGGTTGCTGCTTGTTATATTAATACCACTAAAGAAAATGTCCCAGAGCTTGAGATGCAGTCTTTTGTTTCTCTTTTACAACCATTTCAAGAGTACATATAGAATGATGCAATTTATGTTTTATCTCATCTATGTGTAGGTCCTTATAAGGCTTCATGGGCAAACCAACATACAACAACAAAATTAAAGTTCCACTGGTTTAACTTTACCATCTGTATTATTTTTTATCTTCTACTCCATTTATTAGTTGTCTTTTTTTTAACAATTATTTTCAACAAGGGTGACATGAAAATTTGGATTGATGTAAATCTCAAATTAGAATTTAGATCAGATCAGATCAGATCAGTCGCTCAGTCGTGTCCGACTCTGGGACCCCATGAATCGCAGCATGCCATGCCTCCCTGTCCATCATCAACTCCCAGAGTTCACTCAGACTCACGTCCATCGAGTCAGTGATGCCATCCAGCCATCTCATCCTCTGTCGTCCCCTTTTCCTCCTGACCCCAATCCCTCCCAGCATCAGAGTCTTTTCCAATGAGTCAACTCTTCGCATGAGGTGGCCAAAGTACTGGAGTTTCAGCTTTAGCATCGTTCCTTCCAAAGAAATCCCAGGGCTGATCTCCTTCAGAATGGACTGGTTGGATCTCCTTGCAGTCCAAGGGACTCTCAAGAGTCTTCTCCAACACCACAGTTCAAAAGAATCAATTCTTTGGCGCTCAGCCTTCTTCACAGTCCAACTCTCACATCCATACATGACCACAGGAAAAACCATAGCCTTGACTAGACGGAACTTTGTTGGCAAAGTAATGTCTCTGCTTTTGAATATGCTATCTAGGTTGGTCATAACTTTCCTTCCAAGGAGTAAGCGTCTTTTAACTTCATGGCTGCAGTCACCATCTGCAGTGATTTTGGAGCCCAGAAAAATAAAGTCTGACACTGTTTCCACTGTTTACCCATCTATTTCCCATGAAGTGATTGGGACCGGATGCCATGATCTTCGTTTTCTGAATGTTGAGTTTTAAGCCAACTTTTTCACTCTCCACTTTCACTTTCATCAAGAGGCTTTTTAGTTCCTCTTCACTTTCTATCATAAGGGTGGTGTCATCTGCATATCTGAGGTTATTGATATTTCTCCCAGCAATCTTGATTCCAGCTTGTGTTTCTTCCAGTCCAGCGTTTCTCATGATGTATTCTGCATATAAGTTAAATAAACAGGGTGACAATATACAGCCTTGATGAATTCCTTTACCTATTTGGAACCAGTCAGTCGTTCCATGTCCAGTTCTAACTGTTGCTTCCTGACCTGCATACAGACTTCTCAAGAGGCAGATCAGGTGGTCTGGTATTCCCATCTCTTTCAGAATTTTACACAGTTTGTTGTGATCCACACAGTCAAAGGCTTTGGCATAGCCAATAAAGCAGAAATAGATGCTTTTCTGGAACTCTCTTGCTTTTTCCATGATCCAGCGGATGTTGGCAATTTGATCTCTGGTTCCTCTGCCTTTTCAAAAAATTAAATTAGTACAACTTGTATCTGGGATAGAATTTAGAATTCTAAATTTGGTCTCAACATCAAAAAGTCTAATCATAATGTCTTTTCACCTTTCTCTCTCTGTCTTTCTCTATCACACACACACACACACACAGAAGAATGTGAAAGCTCACATAATTACACTTTCCTGGGCAAGGGCAGGTAATTATTTAATCAGAGGTTCAATTAATCTTATTTTTTCTAGCTTCCTCTAAAGCACAATGTTAAAATCTTTGAAGTCCCTAGAAGAACTGTGGCATGTTTTGCTTCAAAACCTTTGAATTGAACATTTTGACCTAAATGTCTTGTTTGTGCAGTTCTCCATTCTGTTAGGCCTTTGCTCACATGCTTGACTTCAGTGAGACCTTTTATAGACACCAATTTAATATATTGGCATTTTCCCTAGCCATACCTGTAGCCTCCTTTTCTGTGATTCCTATTAATAGCTGCTGACATCCAACTTCCCAGACAACAAGAGTCTCTCATTTATTATCTGTCAGACAAGATTAGGGTGAGATGTAAGCTCTATGAAGGCATATCTCCTTGTCTCTTTGTGTAGGACTAAGCTTCTTTCCAAAAAGTTAGGAAAGTTTCAGCAAAAACAAGTCAGGCCAACTAGAACGGAAAAAAATAAAATAAAATAATTTAAAAAAAGAAAGAAAGAGAAAAAAAAAAAAAACAGATATCCACCCCCGCCCCAAGTTTCTATAAAGGAAAAGCCTAGATACCATAAACTAACAGGATACATTTCTCTTAATAATTGAGTAGTCAAAGCTAGTCTGACCTGTGATTGGAAAAAAGATGCAATTTATGAAAGCAGGAAGAATTATGTGAAAAATAAAATAGCTTCCAATAATTTGTGTAATTAGTTAAATCTCTCAGTCATATCTGACTTTGTGTGACACAGTGGACTGCAGCACGCCAGGCTTTACCATCATCAATGCCTGGAGCTTGCTAAAACTCATGTCCATTGAGTCGGTGATGCCATCAAGCCATCTCATCCTCTGTTGTTCCCTTCTCCTCCTGCCTTCAATCTTTCTCAGCATCAGGGTCCTTTCTAATGAGTCAGTTCTTCCCATCAGGTGGCCAAAGTGTTGGAGTTTCAATTTCAGCATCAGTCCTTTCAATGAATATTCAGGACTGATTTCCTTTAGAATGGACTGGTTTGATCTCCTTGCAGTCCAAGGGACTCTCAAGAGTCTTCCCCAACACCACATTTCAATTCTTCCACATTCAGCTTACTTTATGTTCCAACTCTCACATCCATACATGATTACTAGACAAAGTTTTGACTAGACAGAACTTTGTCAGAAAAGTAATGTCTCTGCTTTTTCATATGCTGTCTAAGGTGGTCCTGGCTTATCTTCCAAGGAGAAAGCATCTTTTAATTTTATGTCCACTGTCATCATCTGAAGTAATTCTGGAGCCCTCAAAATAAAAGCTGTTACTGTTTCAATTATTTCACAAACTATTTGTCATGAAGTGATGGGACCAGGTGCCATGATCTTAGTTTTCTGAATGTTGAGTTTTAAGCCAACTTTCTCACTCTCCTCATTCACTTTCATCAAGAGGCTCTTTAGTTCTTCTTTACTTTCTGCCATAAGGCTGGTGACATCTGCATATCTGATGTTATTGATATTTCTCCTGACAATCTTGATTCCAGCTTGTGCTTCATCCAGCCCAATATTTTGAATGATGTACTCTGTGTACAGGTTAAAAAGCAGGATTACAATACACAGCCTTGACAGACTCCTTTCCCAATTTGAAACCAGCACATTTTTCCATGTCCAGTTCTAAATGTTGCTTCCTGACCTGCATACAGATTTCTCAAGAGGCAGGTAAGGTGGTCTGGTATTTCCATCCCTTGAAGAATTTTCCACAGTTTATTGTGATCCACAGAGCCAAAGGCATTGTCATAGTCAATAAAGCAGAAGTAGATGTTTTTCTGGAACTCTTTTTCTTTGTCTATGATCCAACAGATGTTGGCAATTTGATCTTTGGTTACTCTGCCTTTTCTAAATCCAGCTTGAACATCTGGAAGTTCTCAGTTCATGTACTGTGGAAGCCTAACTTGGAGAATTTTGATCATTGCCTTGCTAGTGTGTGAAATGAGTGTAAATGTGTGGTAGTTTATGCATTCTTTGGTATTGCCTTTATCTGAGATTGGAGTGAAAAGTGTCCTATCCAGTCCTTTAGTCACTGCTGAGTTTCCAAATTTGCTGGCATATTGAGTGCAAAATTTTAACAGCATCATTTTTTAGGATTTGAAATAACACAACTGGAATTCCATCACCTCCATCCATAGTTCTTCAAGCACTTTGTTTATCAAATTTAATCCCTTGAATCTATTTGTCACTTCCACTGTATAATTGTAAGGAATTTGATTTAGGTCATACCTGAATGATCTCAATTTTCTTCAATTTAAGTGTGAATCTTGCATCACTGCAGATAGTGACTACAGCCATGAAATTAAAAGATGCTTACTCCTTGGAAGAAAAGTTATGACCAACCTAGATAGCATATTGAAAAGCAGAGACATTACTTTGCCAACAAAGGTCTGTCTAGTCAAGGCTATGGTTTTTCCTGTGGTCATGTATGGATGTGAGAGTTGGACTGTGAAGAAAGCTGAGCACCGAAGAATTGATGTCTTTGAACTGTGGTGTTGGAAAAGACTCTTGAGAGTCTCTTGGTCTGCAAGGAGATCCAAGCAGTCCATTCTGAAGGAGATCAGCCCTGGGATTTCTTTGGAAGGAACGATGCTAAAGCTGAAACTCCAGTAGTTTGGCCACCTCATGTGAAGAGTTGACTCATTGGAAAAGACTCTGATGCTGGGAGGGATTGGGGGCAGGAGGAGAAGGGGACAACACAGGATGAGATGGCTGATGGCATCACTGACTCGACAGACGTGAGTCTGAGTGAACTCTGGGAGTTGGTGATGGATAGGGAGGCCTGGCATGCTGCAATTCATGGGGTTGCAAAGAGTTGGACACAACTGAGTGACTGAACTGAACTTGCAATAATGAGTTCATGATCTGGGCCACAGTCAGCTCCCAGTCTTGTTTTTGCTGACTCTATAGAGCTTTTCTGTCTTTGGCTGCAAAGAGTGTAATTAATGTGATTTCAGTATTGACCATCTGGTGACATCTATGTGTAGAGTAGTCCCTTGGGTTGTTGAAAGAGGGTGTTTGCTATTACCAATGCATTCTCTCAGCAAATCTCTGTTAGCCTTTTTCCTGCTTCAATTTGTACTCCAAGGCCAAACTTGCCTGTTACTCCAGGTATCTCTTGACTTCCTACATTTGCATTCAAGTCACCTATGATGAAAATAACATCTTTTTTTGGTGTTATTTCTAGAAGATCTTGTAGATCATTATAGAACTGTTCAACTTCAGCTTCTTCAGCATTAATGTTTGGAGCATAGACTTGGATTACTGTGATATTGAATGGTTTGCCTTGGAAATGAACAGAGATCATTCTGTCACTTTTGAGATTGCACCTAAGTACTGCATTTCAGACTCTTTTGTTGACTATGAGGGCTACTCCATTTCTTCTAAGGAATTTTCCCCACAGTAGTAGATATAACAGTCATCTGAACTAAATTTGCCCATTCCTGTCCATTTAGTTCACTGATTCCTAAAATATCGAGGTTCACTCTTGCTATCTCCTGTTTGACCACTTCCAATTTGCCCTGATTCATGGACCAAACATTCCATATTCCTATGCAATATTGCTCTTTACATCTTTGGACTTTACTTCCATCACCAGTCACATCCACAAATCAGCACTGTTTTCACTTTGGCTCCGTCTCTTCATTCTTTCTGCAGTTATTTCTCCACTCTTCTCCAGTAGTATCTTGGGCACCTACTGACCTGGGGAGTTTATCTTTCAGTGTCCTATCTTTTTTGCCTTTTCATACTGTACATGGGGTTCTCAAGGCAAGAATGCTGATGTGGCTTGCCATTCCCTTCTCCAGTGGACCACATTTTGTCAGAACTCTCCACCATAGCCCGTCCATCTTGGATGGCCCTATATGGCATGGATCATAGTTTCATTGAGTTAGACAAGGCTGTGATCCATGTTATCAGTTTGGTTAGTTTTCTGTCATTGTGGTTTACATTCTGTATGTAAAATATCATGAAAGTCAATATATCGAAGAAAGAAACATTAGATAAGCTAAGTAAGATATGAACATTCAAAATATTAGTTTACACAAATAAAAAATATCACAACATTTAAAATTTGCACTGTGCTCTGGTACTAATTCCAAAATAAGCAAAAAAGCTAAAACCACTTCTTATTGGCCCAAGAATCCCATCCCTAGCTTTCAAAGGTGCCTGCTGATTATTCCTTCCACCAGATAAGCACACTAATATTTTCATTATCAGTTCTCAGAGATATTATCCTCATTTTTAAGGACTGGATGAGTGGTTGTCATAATTTATATCAAGACATCCAGATATCTGTGGGAAAGAATTTTTAAGGTCAAAAGCAAGAAATCCCCAGAGGAACTAAATGTGATTTTGCCCACTCGGGGGGTACTTATCAATATCTATGGACCTTTTTGCTGTCACAAATAGAGATTAAGACTTCTACTGATGTCTGGTGTACAGAGGCCAGGTTTGCTGATTATCATCCTACAATGCACATGACAATCTCCTGAAGAAAGAAATGTCGCGTCCAAAATACCTATTTTTCTGTAGTTGAGATACCTGCCTCAGAGGGAGTTTAGGATGTGGAGAGTGGAAAATCATAAAACTTGTGCAGAGAAGAAACAGAAACTTCATGAAAGATTCAGTAATCTCTAAATTAAAAAGAAAAACTTCTGTCTCACACTGCTGCTGCTGCTGTTGCTAAGTCGCTTCAGTCATGTCTGACTCTGTGTGACCCCATAGACAGCAGCCCACCAGATTCCTCTGTCCCTGGGATTCTCCAGGCAAGAACACTGGAGTGGGTTGCCATTTCCTTCTCCAATGCATAAAAGTGAAAATTGAAAGTGAAGTCGCTCAGTCGTGTCCGACTCTTAGCGACCCCATAGACTGCAGCCTACCAGGCTCCTCCGTCCATGGGATTTTCTATGTCATTTCCTTCTCCATCTGTCTCACACTAGCAGATCCATAGCATATGATACATTCCAAATTGAAAGCCTTTTCCATTGGAGTAGCTTTGGTTAAGTCAAGATTGTTCTCCTGCTATTTCCCTTCCTTTGTTGGGAACAAACTAGGTACTGTTGTTTCAGAAAGAGGAATATATACTCTTCATCAAAAATTCTGTTCCTCAGTTCTTCCCTCTGCAATACTCAGATCCAATTTCTATTAATGGATATTTAGCTGAAAAGTTTGTAGCAGCTGTGTTAGTGCTGTAAGAAAGTTTTTTCTTCTTTGGTTTTTAAGTACCAGGAGCATGAGTAAGATTCCAGTAATGACCAGTAAAGGAAAAGAATCTAAAAATCTAAAAAAGATTTATGTATAATCAATCACTTTGCTGTGTACCTGAAACTAACACAATATTGTAAATCAACCATACTCCCATATTTTTAAGTGAGTTAAAGTCGATTTTAAAAATCATAAAAAAGCTAAAGAGTCATTAACTGCTTGCAGTAGCTTTTCAAATGCTATGTAATTAGGATTCACCTGTATTCTGTTGATTCATGTCTTCTACCTCAGAGGGTTTACTCTGCTCTTCTCTCTTTCTTAGGTTTCTCTTTTTTAATTTTTAGAAGTATAGTTGATTTTCAATGTAGTCTTAATTTCTGCTGTGTGACAAGATATATAACCTTGTCACACAGCAGAAATATATTTCATGGCTAATAGATGGGGAAACAGTGGAAACAGTGTCAGACTTTATTTTCCTGGGCTCCAAAATCACTGCAGATGGTGATTGCAGCCATGAAATTAAAAGACGCTTACTCCATGGAAGGAAAGTTATGACAAAACTGCTGCTGCTGCTAAGTCGCTTCAGTCGTGTCCGACTCTGTGCGATCCCACAGACGGAAGCCCACCAGGCTCCCCCATCCCTGGGATTCTCCAGGCAAGAACACTGGAGTGGGTTGCCATTTCCTTCTCCAATGCATGAAAGTGAAAAGTGAAAGTGAAGTTGCTCAGTCGTGTCTGACTCTTAGCGACCCCATGGACTGCATCCTACCAGGTTCCTCCGTCCATGGGATTTTCCAGGCAAGAGTACTAGAGTGGAGTGCCATTGCCTTATCCAATGATCAAACTAGATACCATATTAAAAAGCAGAGATACTACTTTGCCAACAAAAGTCTGTCTAGTCAAGGCTATAATTTCTCCAGTGGTCATGCATGGATGTGAGAGTTGGACTGTGAAGAACACTGAACACCGAAGAATTGATGCTTTTGAACTGTGATGTTGGAGAAGACTCTTGGTAGCCCCTTGGACTACAAGGAGGTCCAACAAGTCCATCCTAAAGGAGATCAGTCCTGGGTGTTCACTGGAAGGACTGACGCTGAAGCTGAAACTCCAATACTTTGGTCACCTCATGTGAAGAGCTGATTTGAAAAGACCCTGATGCTTGGAAAGATTGAGGGCAGAAGGAGAAGGGGACGACAGAGGATGAGATGGTTGAATGGCATCACCTACTCAATGGACACGGGTTTGGGTGGACTTTGGGAGTTTTTGATGGACAGGGAGACCGGGTGTGCTGCAGTTCATGGGATCACAAAGAGTTGGACACGACTGAGTGACTGAACTGAACTGATATTTTATATGTATGTATATATATACATACATATACATATATGACAAAGTCCTACTGTATATCACAGAAACTATAGTCAGTATCCTATGATAAACCATAGTGGAAAATTATATATATACATACAGTTGATTTATCATAGGACCTTGTCTTTTATCATTCTTATATATAATAATTTGTATCCCAAACCTCAACCCATCCCTCTCACATCTCTTTTTTCCCTTGGAAGCCACAAGTCTTTACTTTTATGTTTTTGAGTCTGTTTCACAGATAAGTCCAACTGTGTCATATTTTAGATATTTTAAATTCCACATGTAAGTGATACCATATAGTGTTTTTATTTTCCTGACTTATTTCTCTTAGTATGATTAACTTTAAGTTAGACAGATTTCTTGATGGCTTCTGAGTCTCCTTCATTAGTCATATAATGTATCTTGCTGTTGTTCAAATTCTTGCCAGGGAAGATTCTTGTCTCTTGTCTAAAATGGTTTTTCACAGAGAATAGCAAACCCTCACTAGGTTTTAGCTTTTAAGTCCTTTTCATCAGTGTATGTTATTTCTTTATTTCAGTTATTCAATATAGGTTAATAATTTGAATCACTGACAATATGTTTTGACTTCGAAGAAATTTTTCAAAAAACATTTTCTAGATTTCATGTTTATATAATTTCAAGCGGTTTTATTACTCTAATGTTGTTAATCACAAAAAGTGTTAGAAACTCTTTGATTATCAGATTCATATAGTATTATCTGGGTGCTCTTGACCTTGCTTTCATACACAGCAAATAATAATAAGCAACAAATTATTCCAACTTAGGAAGATTAATAAAAATTAAAGTTACCACAAAGCTCCTATTATTTGTCAATAAATTTGGATACAGGAAATTTACATGTGTCTCAAAAGTAGTCCTAGAACAAAAATTGAAATATTCAGAAATTAGTGTTTATGTCCATGACACATGTACATGTGGGTGTAAATTAATTCGTATAAAATGAGTAGTACTTTGTAATTAATCATAATCATATCAGTTAGTAGGAAAGCTTTATAGATTTAAATGATGAATATATTCAAAAATTTCTTCTCTCACACTTATAAAATTTGACTTGACTTTATATCATACTATTAACCATTTATAAGAACAAGAATGGAGAAGTTACTAGGCATATATTTTATCATTTCTCTTGCTTATTTTCAGCAGAATTTTTATTTCAAGTGAAACAGTAGATTAAAATACCTTTTCAGAAGTGACAGTTTAATTCATTTAAATTAGTGTAATTTCTATGGATGGTTGAAATGTTCATATTTAAAAGCAAATATAAACACATTAAGTGCCTCAGTTAAGCTAAAAGCACTAATATGTCTCCATTAATAGTCAAGTGAAAAATGAACAGAAAAAATCCTGCTTGAAGATGTCTTTACATTTTAAAAGTTTCCTCTTAAAAATAAAGGGGAAATCACAGGTGAAACTATTCTCTAAAGTGTATATGAATCTCACCTCATTATATTTTGGATCTTTAAGATAGTTACTTTCCTCCCCAAATGCTCATTTTAAAGAGTTAGTGCATATAGGTGTATCAGAAATAGATGTTAAATAAACTGAAAGCATAAATTCCATGCATAGTTTCTGGGGATCCTAAGTATGGTTATTTAAATAAGAGCACCCAAAATATCCCTTGTCCTAAGCCCAAGAACTTACAACTTTCATCTTATATGGAAAAATGGACTTTGGACATGTGACTGAGACAAGGATCTTAATATAAGGATAATATACTTAATTATCCACATGAAGCTAATTTAAACACAGAGATCCTTAAAAGAGGGCTACAGAGGGAGTCAGAAAGAATGAAGCCAAAGCAAAACAAAGGATGAAGCCAAAGCAAAAACAATATCCAATTGTGGATGTGACTGGTGATAGAAGCAACGTCTGATGCTGTAAAGAGCAATATTGCATAGGAACCTGGAATGTTAGGTCCATGAATCAAGGCAAATTGGATGTAGTCAAACAGGAGGTGGCAATAGTGAACATCGACATTCTAGGAATCAGCAAACTAAAATGGACTGGAATGAATTTAACCCACATGACCATTATATCTACTATTGCATTCAGGAATCTCTTAGAAGAAATGGAGTAGCCATTATGGTCAACAAAAGAGTCTGAAATGCAGTACTTGGATGCAATCTCAAAAACAACAGAATGATCTCTGTTCATTTCCAAGGCAAACCATTCAATATCACAGTAATCCAAGTGTATGCCCCAACCAGTAATGCTGAAGAAGCCAAAGTTGAACGATTCTATGAAGACCTCTAAGAACTTTTAGAACTAACACCCCCAAAATATGTTATTTTCATTATAGGGGACTGCAATGCCAAAATAGGAAGTCAAGAAACACCTGGGCTAACAGGCAAATTTGGCCTTGGAATATGGAATGAAGCATGGCAAAGGCTAATAGAGTGTTTCCAAAGAACGCACTGGTCATAGCAAACACCCTCTTCAACAACACAAGAGAAAAGTCTACACATGGACATCACGAGATGGTCAACACTAAAATCAAATTGATTATATTCTTTGCAACCAAATACGGAGAAGCGCTATACAGTCAGCAGCAAAAAGACCAGAAGCTGACTGTGTCTCAGATCATGAACTCCTTTTTGCCAAATTCAGACTTAAATTGAAGAAAGTAGGGAAAAACACTAGACCATTCAAGTATGACTTAAATAGAATCCCTTATGATTATACAGTGTAAGTGAGAAATAGATTTAATAGACCTGATAAATAGAGTGCCTGATGAAATATGGAGAGAGGTTCGTGAAAATGTACAGGAGACAGGGATCAAGACCATCCCCATGGAAAAAGAAATGCAAAAAAGCAAAATGACTGTCTGAGGAGACCTTACAAATAGCTATGAAAAGAAGAGAAGCAAAAAGCAAAGGAGAAAAGGAAATATATGAGCATCTGAATGCAAAGTTCCAAAGAATAACAAGGAGAGAAAAGATAGCTTTCCTCAGTGATCAAAGCAAAGAAATAGAGGAAAACAACAGAATGGGAAAGACTAGAGATCTCTTCAAGAAAATTAGAGCTACCAAGGGAACATTTCATGCAAAGATGGGCTCAATAAAGGACAGAAATGGTATGGACCGAACAGAAGCAGAAGATATTAAGAAGAGATGGCAAGAATACACAGAAGAACTGTACAAAAAATATCTTCACGACCCAGATAATCACGATGGTATGGTCACTCACCTAGAGTCAGACATCCTGCAATGTGAAGTCAAGTGGGCCTTAGAAAGCATCACTAGAACAAAGCTAGTGGAGGTGATGGAATTCCAGTTGAGCTATTTCAAATCCTGAAAGATGATGCTGTGAAAGTGCTGCACTCAATATGCTAGCAAATTTGGAAAACTCAGCAGTGGTCACAGAACTGGAAAAGGTCAGTTTTCATTCCAATCCCAAAGAAAGGCAATGCCAAAGAATGCTCAAACTACTGCACAATTGCACTCATCTCACATGCTAGTAAAGTAATGCTCAAAATTTTCCAAGCCAGGCTTCAGCAATATATTAACCGTGAACTTCTTGAAGTTCAAGCTGGTTTTAGAAAAGGTAGAGGAACCAGAAATCAAATTGCCAGCATCCAGTGGATCATGGGAAAAGCAAGAGAGTTCCAGAAAAGCATCTATTTCTGCTTTATTGACTATGCCAAAGCCTTTGACTGTGAGGATCACAATAAACTGTGGAAAATTCTGAAAGAGATGCGAATACCAGACCACCTGACCTGCCTCTTGAGAAACCTATATGCAGGTCAGGAAGCAACAGTTAGAACTGAACATGGAACAACAGACTGGTTCCAAATAGGAAAAGGAGCACATCAAGGCTGTATATTGTCACCCTGCTTATTTAACTTCTATGCAGAGTACATCATGAGAAACGCTGGGCTGGAAGAAACACAAGCTGGAATCAAGATTGTTGGGAGAAATATCAATAATCTCAGATATGCAGATGACACCACACTTATGGCAGAAAATGAAGAGGGACTAAAAAGCCTCTTGATGAAAGTGAAGGAGGAGAGTGAAAAAGTTGCCTTAAAGCTCAACTTTCATAAAACTAAGATCATGACATCTGGTCCTATCACTTCATGGGAAATAGATGGGAAACTATGGAAACAGTCTCAGACTTTATTTTTTTTTTTTGGGGGGGGGCTCCAAAATCACTGCAGATGGTGATTGCAACCATGAAATTAAAAGATGCTTACTCCTTGGAAGGAAAGTTATAACCTACCTAGACACCATATTCAAAAGCAGAGACATTACTTCACCAACAAAGGACTGTCTAGTCAAGGTATGGTTTTTCCAATGGTCATGTATGGATGTGAGAGTTGGATTGTGAAGAAAGTTGAGCACCAAAGAATTGATGCTTTTGAACTGTGGTGTTGGAGAAGACTCTTGAGAGTCCCTTGGACTGCAAGGAGGTCCAACCAGTTCATGCTAAAGGAGATCAGTCCTGGGTGTTCTTTGGAAGGACTGATGCTGAAGCTGAAACTCCAATACTTTGGCCACATCATACAAAAATTTGACTCATTGGAAATGACATGATGCTGGGAGGGATTGGGGGCAGGAGGAGAAGGGGACAGCAGATGATGAGATGGCTGAATATCATCACCGACTCGATGCACGTGAGTTTGTGTGAACTCCGGGAGCGGTGATGGACAGGGAAGCCTGTTGTGCTGCAATTCATGGGATCGCAGAGCAACTCAACTGAACTGAGAGGGAGGCAGGGACAGAGACAGTTACATGATGACAGATAGAAATTTGAGTGATATTTTTGAAGATGCAGGAAAAATCCACAGGCCAAGATATAGATGACTACTGTGCTCAGTCACTCAGTCATGTCTGACTCTTTATGACCCAATGGTCTTTAGCCCATCAGGATCTTCTGTCCATGGGATTTTCCAAGCAAGAATATTAGAGTGGTTGCCTTTCCTTTCTCCAGAGGATCTTCCTCATCAGGGATTAAAGCTCCATCTCCTGCATTGGCAGGAGTATTCTTTACCTCTGAGCCAGCTGGGAAGCCCTAATAAATGACCACTAGTTGTTGGAAAACATGGAAACAGTCTTCTCTTGTAACTGAAATTCAGCCTCTGTTCACCAGTGCTAAATAGAAGCCTGAAGACTGAGTTTTGGGAGAAGTAGAAAACTATAGTTATATTTGCCACACAAAGGGGGCCACAATAGGCTATGCTATCAAAACCGTGTATTCCATCCTGGAGGGAGTAATGAGGAGTCTTATAGTGTTGAAGGAGCAGAGTGTGATCAGTTCATGAACATTCTTTTGATTGGTAGGTGGTGAGATGACCAGCAGTCAGCATCATCAGTCTTCTGGTTCCAATGGTTCTGGGATTTAAGTACTTGTGGGTAACAGACAATTAACTTCTTCCACCTAGTGTGGTTTCTGTATCTGCAGAAGAACTTAAACTACCTGGCTTAGAATATTATCTATAGTCCTTCAGGAAGAACTGAAAATCCTTGACTCCGTTTAATGACTGAGGTCTATTTTTTTTTTTTTTTGACTATTTTTCTTTCTTTCTGCATTTTCTCAGTTCTCTAATTAAATTTATTTAATTTAAACTTATTAATTAAATTAAATTTATTATTTGACTATGTTTTTCTGCAGACAAAATGTAGGTGGAGGATATAGGTGGAGGTCTATTCTGGGAAAATCTCATAGGGTCGTGCATGGTTACATCCTCAGAGCCCTCCTAAAACTTGACTTGATCCTGGTAGAACAGATTTCAGATATCTGACCTCCATAAAGATAAAGAAATATATGTTTTTAAACAACTAAGATTATAGTAATTTACTACAGCAGAAACAGAAGATAAACACAGAGGGATTTCAAGAAAATTTATTTTAACACAAAAATAAATGCACTAGGTGAACTTGATTAGAAAACCTCTCTGAGCCACATCACTCAAAGTTCAGGTATATTAATTAGTGTCCATCTATGATGAAGAATCATTATTTTTTCAGACTGCAAAGAAAGTAAGAGAGAGAAAGGCAGATTCAGATGCTTAATTCATATTTAAGTAGACTGAAATATAGTATGTGTATATTCTATCTCCTTTTCTCAGCTCTTTATCATCATTTCTGACATAAATCTGTGATTGGGCAGAAAAGGGAATAAGAATTACAGGCAGATGATGGCCACTATAGAAATGTACTATAAGAATTGGAGTGTCAGTGTTTTGTTGATTTAACAACACTATATTTTGAATAGGTTTACTGTCAGAAAATCTGTTTATCTTTGTATCTGTATCTTTGTATCTGTTATGAGAATCAAGAAATGAATTTACTTCACTGATTGTCAATAACTAAATTTCCTCAGCCAGGTATCACCTGAATTCTAACTCCATTTATGTTTCTAGCTGGCCTTCACAAAATCAGTATGTCTTTTTTGCAAGCATTTCATCTCAACTTGCAAAATTCTGACAACGACTGAGACTCTTAAAATCAGGTGCAAAGTTTAATTACATAGTTGTACCCTAAAGGTGTGATATTACCTAATTAAATTTTCATGCAAAGAAAATTAAAATGACTCCTTCCAATTAAACAATAAATAAGGAAATGTAAAATAAGTTCCAGCTTTAAAAAAATTATGTGCCTCTCATTCTTTTTTTTAATTTAAATTTATTTATTTTAATTGGAGGCTAATTACTTTACAATATTGTATTGGTTTTGCCATACATCAACATGAATCTGCCACAGGTGTACATGTGTTCCCCATCCTGAACTCCACTCCCACCTCCCTCTCCATATCATCCCTCTGGTTCATCCCAGTGCACCAGTCCCAAGCATCCTGTATCCTGTATCAAACCTGGTCTGGCGATTCCATAACATTCTAGTAGGCCAATCACATACTTTTAATACACATTTTCAATTGCTTTAACAATGATGTTAAGAGCTCCGTGGTATCATTCAGGGTAAATGAGCTAAACTTCAAATGATTCTAATTGACCTAAAGAAGCATATTGCCTTGAATTTCCTCATTTTATCCTAATATAAAAAGTAGATAAAAGAAACACCTGAAGGGAATATAAAGCTACCTAGAATCACCCCCAAATAGAATGTTGTCATAAAGAATTTTGGGATTTTTAATATGGTTCAACTTGGTCTCTTTTATGAGGACCAAGAGTTAGAATATGTCTTAAAATCATATCCAACAAGAAGTGGGCTATTTCAGCTCATGACAAGTTAACATATTTCAAAGCTTTATTCATTTTGTATTTGAGTACTATTAACCTAGCACATTTATAATTGTTTTCAAATTAAAAGTTAATCAAATACATATATTTATCTTTAGGGGAATATTTTTTTTATTTTTAAGTTTATTTATTTTAATTGGAGAATGCATATATTTATTTTTAAATATTTTTCATGTAATAAGACTTTCTAACCACTTTAAAACTGTATTTATAAATAATACAATTTAATCAAATTTCTAAAGCTAGAATGTTTGCTTTTGAAAGACTGCCTCAAAACATCCAGCGTAGCTTTAAAAAAAGTAAAAGTAAAACCATTTAGTTGATTATATTTTGAGCCAAAATCAGAGGAAAATCATGTCACCCCAATGACAGTTTATTAGAAGGAATACCCAATAGTTGCAGAGGTTTATATAGACAAAATCAATATTCACATGATGGTATAAAAATTATTTAGATACTTGACTAATAAAGTACATTTAAATTTTTCATAATTTGGGAAAACAAGTTTAATTCTTAAGTTTCTGTGCATAAAAACAGAAATCAGTGAGATAAAGACTGATTATTCAAAAATATTACTGGTCTTTTAGGAAAATATATTCATTTAAATATATATATTAAGAGATGGAAAAGATACTTAGTAGAAATAATATATTTGTGGTAGCAAAATGCAATGCAAAAATAGGTAAGCTGGAATAGCAAAATGCTAAAAAAACAACAAACTTGATTTTGTATTAAAGCAGATGAATGATTACATATTAACTAAGTTTTCAACTACTTGCTGCTGCTGCCAAGTCTCTCCAGTCGTGTCCGACTCTGCGCGACCCCATAGACGGCAGCCCGCCAGGCTCTGCCCGCCTTGGGATTCTCCAGGCACGAACACTGGAGTGGGTTGCTATTTCCTTCTCCAATGCATGAAACTGAATTGTGAAAGTCAAGTCGCTCGTGTCTGACTCTTTGAGACCCCATGGACTGCAGCCTACCAGGCTCCTCCGTTCATGGGATTTTCCAAGCAAGAGTACTGGAGTGGGTTGCCATTGCCTTCTCCGTTTCAACTACTTAAGCAAATAAAAAAGGATATTTCAGCCACTCTCAGCCTGTTAAGGATGCACTCTTCCTGGGATGGTAATACTATCAGAAATGTTTGACTTTACATGAAAATCAGTGTCAGTTAGGAAACTGAAAGTGCTGTGGAAACAAAAATATATTTTTAGAGAAGTTGAGAGATTGTTCTTTCACTAGAAAAGGTGAAACTTAGCTATAGCAAAACAAACAAACAAACACTGAGTAAATGTTATCTAGAAAAATAAAACAAACTAATAAATTAATTATTTTATTTAATGGTATACCCTATTGCAAGAAGTTTATACTAGAAATTTGAATAAGGATGCTGGATTTACAAACTCATTTATTTGATCAAATGTAAGACAAATGAATGTTATCTAGTCTATGAAAAATAAAAGGGAGATACCCACTTAAAAAAGGAAGAGTTTTAAGATTATTGTAAATGGTAAGGGTAATCATTTCTCCTCTAAGATTATCAAATACCTTTCTGAAACTGAGTAATATTTGGCATTCAAGGACATAAAATGTATGACACAACCACTGGGTTTAGTATCATGGCAAAGACATTTGTGGGCTTCCCATCTGGCTCAGGTGGTAAAGAATCTGCCTACAACACAGGAGTCCGCCTGCAATGCAGGAGACCCAGGTTCAATTCCTAGGTCTAGAAGATCCCCTGAAGAAGAAAATTGCAATCCACTCTAGTATTCTTACCTGGAAAATCCCATGGACAGAGGAGCCTGGCAGGCTACAGTCCACAGGGCTACAAGAGTCAGACACTACTTAGTGACTAAACCACCACCACCAAAGACATTTTTAAACTGGCAGATGGAAGTTGATTTAAAAGTGAACAGTCATACCTATTTAATACTTTGAGACTAATTTGATTAACTGTTTGAATAAAAAAGAATAACCCCACTCTTTGAAGATTTTCCATGCCTTTTCTAATTTCCCTTATTTATTTAAAGCAATGGTAGGAGTTTAACAATAGACATTGAATTAAAGAAACAGAAACAAAGTCTGTTAAATGAATAAATACAAAAGTCAATTGGAAGATATTATGCTTCATTCATACTCATTTAAATAATTGATATGGAATAATGTTAACAAAATTCATACATTATAAATTTATACATTAAAGTTTTGACATGTATAAATTTAAAAATATTTAATGTATAAAATTGAGGCTTTATAAATTTTAACAAAATGTATTCATTAACCGTTTGGACCACAATCAATTGTGGAAAATTCATAAAGAGATGGGAATACCAGACCACCTTAACCATCTCCTGAGAAATCTGTACACAGATCAAGAAGCAACAGTTAGAAGCTGACATGGAAAAACAAACTGGTTGAAAATTGGGAAAGGAGTATGTCGAGGCTGCATATTGTCACCTTGCTGAATTTAGAGTATATCTTGTGAAATGCCAAATTGGATTAATCATAATCTAGAATCAAGATTTCCAGGAGAAATATGAATAACCTCAGATGTGCAGATGACCCCACTCTATTGGCAGAAATTGAAGAGGAACTAAAGAGCCTCTTGATGAAGGGGAAACAAGAGAGTAATCAAGCTGGCTTAAAACTCAAGCCTCTAATTAAAATAAATTAATTAATTAAAAAAAAACAGCATTCAGGAAAACAACAACAACAACAACAAAAAAAAAAGACCATGGCATCCAATCCATTACTTCATGGCAAATAAATGGGAAAACATAGAAACAGTGACAGATTTTACTTTCTTGGACTCCGAAATCATTGTGGATGATGACTTTAGCCATGAAGTTAAAAGATGCTTGCTCCTTGGAAGGAAAGCTATGGCAAACCTAGACTCTGTATTAAAAAACAGAGACATTACTTTGGCAACAAATGTCTGTATAGTCAAAGTTATACAAAGTTCCAGTAGTCACATATGGATGTGAGAATTGGACCATAAAGAAGGTTGAGCACCAAAGAACTGATGGTTTGAAATTGTGGCACTAGAGAAGACTTTAGAGAGTCCCTTGAACTGCAAGGAGATCAAATTGGTCAATTGTAAAGGATATCAACTTTGAATATTCATTGGAAGGACTGATGCTGAAGATGAAGCTTTAATTCTTTGGCCACCTGATGTAAAGAGTCGACTCACTGGAAAAGACACTGATGCTGGGAAGATTGAGGAAGGAAAGAGAAGGGGGCAACAGAGGATGAGGTGGTTTGGTAGCATCACCAACTCAATAGATACATGTTTTGAGCAAATTCTGGGAGATAGTGAGACAGGGAAGCCTGGTGTACTGCAGTCCATGGGGTTGCAAAGAGTCAGACATGACTGAGTGGCTGAACTGAAACAACTGTAAAGTGAAATTATATGTTTGCAGTATGTGTATATTAAATTTATATTTATACACTTAATAAATATATATTTATTTAATTTATTATACGTGTATATATATACTATTTATAAGTTAGATTTTTTTTAACTCTCAAATAGGAATTTTTATGGCTTTATGGACATACAATTGACATGTAGCATTGTACAGATTTAATATGTACAACACAATGATTTGATACATGTATATGCAAGTCATAGATTTGTTTCCAAACCACTGAAGTAAATCTGAATATGGCAATACAGCAAGTTCCACAGATTTGGGGGGATTTTCAGTGTACATAAAATTTATATTTATACTGTACCAAGGTCTATTAAATGTGTAATAGTGTTATGTCTAAAACAATTGTGAATAGTTTAGTGAGGAAATACTTTATTGCTAAAAAATGCTATCTGAGCCTTCATCAAAATGTAATCTTTTGGCAATAGTAACATTAAATATTATTTTTAATATACATTTATTTATTTTAATTGGAGGCTAATTACTTTATAATATTGTATTGGTTTTGCCATGCATCAACATTATTGATCTTAGAGTACAATAAGAAATATAATAATGATGAACTAGTTTGGAATATTGATAGAATTACCAAATTGTGACATGAGGACTGGAAGTGTGCTAATGCTGTTGGAAAAGTGGTATTAACAGACTTGACCAATTCAGGCTTGCCACTAATCGTCAATTTATGAAAAACATACATCTGTAAAGAGCTGATTCATTGGAAAAGGCCCTGATGCTGGGAAAGATTGAGGGCAGGAGGAGAAGGGGATTGACAGGGGATGAGATGGTTGGTTGGCATCATCGACTCACTGAACATGGGTTTGGGTGGACCCAGAGAGTTGGTGATGGGCAGGGAGGCCTGGCGTGCTGCGATTCATGGGGTCACAAAGAGTTGGACACGACTGAGCTACTGAATTGAACTGAACTGTTACATCTGTGAAGCATAGTAAAGTGCAGTATACAAGGAGTACCTGTATTGTGAAATAATTTCCATGATAATGTTAGTTAGGACCTTCATCAGCTCACATATTCACAAGTTTTGTGTGTGGTGAGAACTTTGACGTTCTAACAACTGATTTAGCAACTTTCAAATATACAATAGAATATTGGTGACTATATTCAGCATAATGACCGTAATGTGCATTACATAAGTACATCTCCAGAACTTATGTATCTTGTAACTGGAATTTTGTCTCTCTTGACCACTTTAATCCATTTTCCTCTCCCTATCCCAGGAAATCAACACTAACCAGGAAATCTGCACCTCTGAGTTGTTTTTTTTTTCCTTTTCTTTTCATTTAGATTCCCCATTTAAGTTAGCTCATAGAGTATTCATCTTTCTTCGTCTGACAAATTTCGCTTAAAAAATGCCTTCAGGTTCATCCATGTTGCTGTGTATAGCAGGATTTTCTTCACCTTTATGGTGAAATAATATACATGCTTTATTAATGCTAATATATAATATTGTTATATAGAGTATGTTATAAATGTTATATCATATATAATGCATATTATTGTTTATCGCATATATAATAAATATTCTACTAGTATGTTGTATATCATATATAAGTATCTTAATTGCAATATACAAGTTATATATTATATATGTTATTATAGCATATTGTAATATTGTATAATTGATATTGACATAATATAATGTTCTAGATTAACATAATTATATATATGATTATTTAGAGTACAGTACACTATAGTACCATAAATATCATATGATACAGTATAATACATACTATATATATGTCTTATGTCTTATATATCATATATAATGATATATATTATATTGCACATAAAATATTTATAAAATATTCACATAAAATTCATATATAATTATATACTTTAGTGATGTATGTAATTATAAATAATGTATATGGTATGCAAATATATACACACATATGATACAATATATTTTATCATATTTTATGATACATTTATCATACTTTTAATTATGTAATGTATGTAAGTCACACATGGTTTACATATATTACATTATTTTATATAGTATATGACTACATATATTATGTCAGTTTAGTTCAGTTGCTCAGTCTTATCCAACTCATTGCAATTTCATGGACTACAGCATGCCAGGCTTCCCTGTCCATCATCAACTTCCAGAGCTTACTCAATCTCATGTCCAATGGATTGATGCCATCCAACCATTTCATCCTCTGATGTCCCCTTTTCCACCTTCAATCTTTCTCAGCATCAGGGTCTTTTCCAGTGAGTCATTACTTTGTATCAGGTGGCCTAAGTATTGGAGTTTCAGCTTCAGCATCAGTCCTTCCAATGGATATTCAGGACTGATTTCCTTTAGGATTGACAGGTTTGATCTCCTTGCAGTCCAAGGGACTCTCAAGAGTCTTCTCCAGCACCACAGTTCAAAAGCATGACTTCTTCAGCACTCAGCTTTATTTATAGGCCAACTCTCTCATCCATACATGATTACTGGAAAAGCCATAGCTTTGACTAGTTGGAACATTGTTGGTAAAGTAATGTCTCTGCTTTGTAATATGCTGTCTAGGTTGGTCATAGCTTTTCTTCCAAGGAGCAAGTGTCTTTTAATTTAATGGCTGCATTCATCATCTCCAGTGATTTTGGAATCCCCCCCACAAAAACAAAACAAAACAAAAAGCTTGAATCAAGATGGCCAGGAGAAATCTCAATAACCTCAGGTATGCAGATGACACCACACTTATGGCAGAAAGTGAAGAACAAAAGAGCCTCTTGATGAAAGTGAAAGACGAGAGTGAAAAATTTGGCTTAAAACTTAACATTCAGAAAACCAAGATCATGGCATCCAGTCCCATCACTTCATGGCAAATACATGGGGAAAAAATGGAAACATATATAATTATATGTATTAAATATACTGCATTATACATATTGTATTAAATATGCCTGCATAGTCGTGTTTGACTCTTTGCAACCCTATGGACTGTAGCACACTCGGCTCCTCTGCCCATGGGATTTTCTATGTAAGAATATGGTCGTCTGTTGTCATTTCCTCCTCTGGGAGATCTTTGAGACATAGGATCAAACCCATATTTCCTGTATGTCCTGCATTGGCAGGCAGATTCTTTACCACTGATCTGCCTGAGAAGCCCTAATAGTAAAAGCATTATTTGTAAAACATATAATATTATATAATTATTATATATGACTATGGTATATAACCATTATAAATATCATTATATACTTAAAATGTAGAATAGCTAATTATATACAGTTATATGTGTATCAGTAGAACATATATATAATATATAATATTATATATTGTTTAGGCTTTCATCATGTCGCAAATGGTAAAGAATCTGCCTGCTATGCAGGAGACCCAATATATATTATTTATATATATATTGATATATAACACAATTATACAATATATAATACATAATATATAGTATTAATTAGTAATATACAATATATTAATATACAATTATACATTTTGTATTATGCATCATATTAAAATTTGTGACATATGATCTTATCATGTGCCACATATATAATGTTTATCATATATTTATTATTACTAATATGTGCAATAATATATAATATATATCATATATAGTCTTTGTTTTTGAGTAATAGTGGACACTTAGTTTTCTTCCATGTGTTTGCTGTTGTTAATAATGCTGCAATGGACATCAGTGTGCATATATCTCCATGAGATATAGTATCTTTTCATTTCCTTTGTATATATACCAAGAAATGATATTGCATGAAAACAAAGTAGCTCTATTATTCAGGTTTTTTTTTTTTTTTTTAGGAATGTCCATACTGTTTTCATAGTGAATATACAAGTTTACATTTCCATCATCAAGTGCCCCCTTTTCTTCACATCCTCACAGACACACAGTCTTACTGTGTTTTTTATTTACTTTTCCCTGGTGATTATTAATGCTGAAAATCTTTTTTATTTACCTAATAGCTATTTGAATATTATATTTGAAAAAAATGCCTATTTAAGTTATTTTTCTCTTTTTAAAATTTGATTTCATTTCTAGATATATGGGTTCTTTATATGTTTTGGATATTAGCCTTTTTTTCAATTATGTGGTTTGCAAACATTTTCTCCCATTCCAGAAGTTGTCTTTTCTTTTTGTATGATGTATATTTGCTGTACAGAAACTCTTTCATGTGATGGACCTCAGTTATTTATTCTTACTTGTTTTTTTTTTTTTTTAATTGTTCATTTGGGATCATATATACAAAATCATGGCCATTGCCATGACCAATATCAAAAATATTTTTTCAATATTTTCTTCTAGCAGTTTTGTTTGTTGTTTTAGGTCATATTTAAATCTTCACATAATTCAGGTTAAATTTTTTGAATGGTAATGTATAGGAGCCCAGTTCCATTCATGTGCAGATGAATATCCAGTTTTCCAAATGACTTACTGAAGAGACTATCTTTCCTGCCTGAATAGTCTTACCTCCCTTGTCAACTATTAGTGGACCATATATGGATGTGCTAATTTCTTGACTCTCAATTTTTTTCCATTGTGCTGTCTGTTTTTAAAATAGTACCACTCTATTTTGAGTACTATGCTTTTGTAGTATAGCCTGAAATCAGGAACTGTTATGCTTTCAGCTTCATTCTTTCTCAGGCTTGAAGAATTTTCCACAGTTTATTGTGATCCACAAAGTCAAAGGCTTTGGCATAGTCAATAAAGCAGAAATAGGTGTTTCTCTGGAACTCTCTTGCTTTTTTTGATGATCCAGAGGATGTTGGCATTTTGATCTCTGGTTCCTCTGCCTTTTCTAAAAGCAGCTAGAACATCTGGAATTTCATGGTTCACGTATCGCTGAACCTGACTTGGAGAATTTTGAGTATTACTTTACTAGTGTGTGAGATGAGTGCAATTTTGCAGTAGTTTGAGCATTCTTTGGCATTGCCTTTCTTTGGGATTGGAATGAAAACTGATCATTTCCAGTCCTGTGGCCACTGCTGAGTTTTCCAAATTTGCTAGCATATTGAGTGCAGCACTTTCACAGCATCATCTTTCAGGATTTGAAATAGATCAACCGGGATTCCATCACCTCCACTAACTTTGTTCATAGTGATGCTTTCTAAAGCCCACTTGACTTCACATTCCAGGATGTCTGGCTCTAGGTGAGTGATCATACCATCGTGATTATCTGGGTCATGAAGATATTTTTTGTACAATTCTGTGTATTCTTGCCACCTCTTCTTAATATCTTCTGCTTCTGTTAGGCCCATACCATATCTGTCCTTTATTGAGTCCATCTTTGCATGAAATGTTCCCTTGGTATCTCTAATTTTCTTAAAGAGGTCTCTCATCTTTCCCATTCTGTTGTTTTCCTCTATTTCTTTGCATTGATCCCTGATGAAGGCTTTCTTATCTCTTCTTGCTATTTTTGGAACTCTGTATTCAAATGCTAATATCTTTCCTTTTCTCCTTTGCTTTTCACTTCTTTTCACAGCTATTTGTAAGGCCTCCTCAGACAGTCATTTTGATTTTTTTCATTTCTTTTACATGGGGATGGTCTTGATCCCTGTCTCCTGTACAATGTCACAAACCTCCATTCATAGTTTATCAGGCTCTCTGTCTATCCAATCTAGTCCCTTAAATCTATTTCTCACTTCCACTGTATAATCATAAGGGATTTGATTTAGGTTATACCTGAATCATCTAGTCGTTTTCCCTATTTTCTTCAATTTATGTCTGAATTTGGCAATAAGGAGTTCATGATCTGAACCACAGTCACCTCCTGGTCTTGTTTTTGCTGACTGTAGAGCTTCTCCATCTTTGGCTGCAAAGAATATAATCAATCTGATTTCAATGTTGACCATCTGGTGATGTCCATGTTTAGAGTCTCGTCTTGTGTTGTTGGAAGCACATGTCTGCTATGACCAGGATGTTCTCTTTGTGACACTCTATTTGCCTTTGCCCTGCTTCATTCTGTACTCCAAGGCCAAATTTGCCTGTTACCCCAGGTGTTTCTTGACTTCCTACTTTTGCATTCCAGTCCCCTATGATGAAAATGACATCTTTTTGGGGTATTAGTTCTAAAAGATCTTGTAGGCCTTTATAGAACCATTCAACTTCAGCTTCTTCAGAGTTATTGGTTGGGGCATAGGCTTGGATTACCATGATATTGAATGGTTTGCCTTTGAAAAGAACGAAGATCATTCTGTCATTTTTGTGATTGCATCCAAGTACCGCATTTCAGACTCTTTTTTGACCATGATGGCTACTCCATTTTTTCCAAGGGATTCCTGCCCACAATAGTAGATATAATGGTCATCTGAGTTAAATTCACCCATTCCAGTCCATTTTAGTTTGCTGATTCTTACAATGTCGACGTTCACTCTTGCCATCTCCTGTTTGACCACTTCCAATTTGCCCTGATTCATGGACTTGACATTCCAGGTTCCTATACAATATTGTTCTTTACAGAATCAGACCTTGCTTCTGTTACCAGTCACATCCACAACTGGGTATTGCTTTTGCTTTGGCTCCATCCCTTCATTCTTTCTGGAGTTATTTCTCCACTGATCTCTAGTAGCATATTAGGCACCTACCGACCCGGTGAGTTCCTCTTTCAGTATCCTATCATTTTGCCTTTTCATACTGTTCATGGGGTTCTCAAGGCAAGAATACTGAAGTGCTTTGCCATTCCCTTCTCCAGTGGACCACATTCTGTCAGACCTCTCCACCATGAACCGCCCATCCTGGGTGGCCCCACAGGCATGGCTTAGTCTTTAGTGCCAACTAATTAAGACTTGTACATGTAATACTTCTATTAGAGAATTGCAAAAGAGAATAAAAAGAAAGTAAAATGATCTGAAACCCAAGTATATGGGTTTACGTCCTGGTCTTTTGAGAACTGAAGTATACGAACTTTTAACAAATCTCATAAATGTTATCTTTTTATCTGAAGTATAAATGAAATATAAAAGGATTTTATCAAGGATGCTAATAATTCAAAAGCAATGAATTGGACAAAGCTTTTGAACTTATTTGAATAATGATAACTTATACATATTCAAAGTGGTCTCTTTCCCTCTGTCTCTCTCACACACACAAACACAAACAGTGCACTGGAGGGAGAGGGAGAGAGGTGTGCTAGCCCTATTATTAATATCTTTATTAAAGAAAGAGAAGACGACATCTCTATATTTTTAATACAGTTTCCAAATCCTGGTATAAATGCTTAAAATGAATATACATAGAATCATTAGGGGTTCAATATGTTGCAATGATAGTTATAAGCCATGATTTGGGTTTGTAGTATCTTTGAAAGGGAGAAGTTTAAGATACTTATACAGCACAGGAAACAGAATATCTAACATAAGTCATTATCTTCCCTAAGAAATATAGCTGTTAAGTCAACAGCGAGTTGTTTTTAAATCCTCTCATACCATCAATCAAAATTATTTCCCTTTATAAAAAAAAAAGCCTTAAGAAATATTGATCAAAAGCTATGTCACATGATATGTCAGATCAGTTGGTTAGGGCTAAAAAAAATGTACAAATATATATTTTGTGTCAGTCAAGGAGAAGTCACAAAACTTTGGTATTGCAAAATTTGTTCTCACTAATGTAACATATACTGACATGTTATATAAGAAATAAATTGCTTTCCTTTTTATGGACAGTTTTCTTGATTCTCTTGCTTTTTTTTATTGTCATTGTGGAACTGCTTCATCATTGTCTTAATTTCACTGTTTACTTACCAAAATTATGCTTTCACAACCTTATTGAATTTCAGAGTCAGTTCAAGTTTAGTTTTGTAATATGTGACAGTTAATTAGTTTGCTGTCAACAATAAGATAGATGTTCACTTTCAAATGAATGTTTATTTATCTCCACCCCTGGCACCTCACTGAATTCCAAAAGAAATAACACAAATGCTAGATTGTTTGCCATTTTTAATTTTTATATATAAACTGGGCAGTTAACTACAGGAGGGACTAACATTGCTATTTTCCATGTTTAGTTTATTAGCAATTTATAAACACCTATAATTAACTGCAATAAATGTGTTAATTTTCTTGCAGATATGCAAGCTATTAACTATAAGATTAGAGCTAGCTTAATACAGTTGATAGATATATCATATGTGAAACAATGTTCAGCAAATGTGTTTTCCCTCACTTATAGAAAGAGGAAATTTTTGATAAGTGCATTAGGTTATGTCCTGGTAATCTCCCACAAGGATGTGTATTGATACACAAACACATATTTCAGAGGTCTAGAACAAAAGAAGATATTTTTCTCTCTCTTATCATATATCAAATGTATCTCTGTTTTTCATCTTTCTTCATTTCAGGAATAATGTTTTGAATATAATCAATTTAGGGCAGTCAACCATCCCAGTTTGCTGAGGACTGAGTGCCTTCATTAGACACAGGGATTTCAATGCTAAAAAATTAAGTCCCAGACAAACAGGTGAGTTGATCACTGTAAATCCACTTTAGCAATGCAAGTGAAATCATTTTATTTCAGAGGAGTCTTATTTCTATTTCTGTGATCACAAAGAGACAGACATGCCTGAGTGACTGAACTGACTGGTATTTCTATTTAATGATGGAGTTTGAAACTTATAAATGATGATATATACTTGTTATTTAATTCATGAATTCATTTGTAAAGAATTAATTCCAACAATTAATTTGGAGAGAATTAAAACATCAATTTACCTAAAGGATCACTTCTGTGTAAAATTGTGAGTCCCCTTTGGTCCAAATAAAATTAATGGAGAAAAATTAGTATTACTTCAGTACCTGTGGTCAACCTAGAACTCTAGATAACTTAATGACAGAGAGTACTATTAATTCTATTGGAAATTAATTGTGATGTTAAAAAAAGAGGTCACTTTAGAGCAACTGAATTCACAAAGACGCTGATCTTGTCATACAAATGATTTTGAATTGTTAAATTATATTTCTCTTAGGCTTATGAAAATTAATAAAGTAGTGTTCTAATGGACAATAAGTATTACGTTATTAACCATGTCCACATGAATTCAGAATGATTAATTTCTTCCATTAATGGCATTTTCAAAATTTCTACTCAAAAAGAAAAGAATCAATTTATTTAAAGCCATCTTACTTGGAAAAAGTACCACTGTGCAGAAAAATGTTTATAAATTCATTGTCAAATCATTAAATAATTTCCAACAAAAAATCATCTGATCATTACAGAGTTGTCACTTGTATAACATTCTCCACAATATGACAATTATCCCTAAGGAGTTCACCTGGAAATATGGTTCTTCCAACAAACTAAAATGCATCCACCGAATTTCAAATCCACCTCTTCTAATAAGAAGAGCTACACTATATTCTCACGGTTTCTATTTTTACTTGGGTGATAGAAAGCTCAGAGCTATTCAGAGATGAAGATTTTAGTTTACTTGCCTGAAAGCTTCCACTGTTCAATCCCCCTATTTTACTTTGCGTTCATGAGTGCTCAGTCATGTCTGATTCTTGAGACACTATGAACTGTAGCCCACCAGGCTCCTCTGTCCATGGAATTTTCCAGGAGTGTATACTGGAGCGGGTTGCCATTTCCTTCTCCAGGGATCTTTCTGACCTAGAGATTGAACCTACCATATCTTATGTCTCCTGTATTGGCAGGCAGATTCTTTACCACTAGTGCCACCTGAGAATCTTGTATTTTTATTTGCTAATGCTCTATTCACCTACTTTCTTTTATTTTCTTGTTGTTATTGCGTGTGTGTTAGTATGAAGTCTGACATGAACACACAAGCAATGACACAATCCACTGATATTGAAGGTTGGTTAATACCATTTTTAGAGTTTATATTCCATATCTTAGTATAAAAATGATGGATTGAAGCTTTCAGTGATCTTAAGTCATTGACATATATTATACAACTTTGTTCTTTTGGTGGACACTTAAAGTAATGAAATGATAATTTTTTTCATATTATTTCTAATCTTTAGTGTTGATTTTGGTTAGGTATATGGTTATTTATTAATTTATATAAAGACTAATACTGTAAGATTCATAGTTTGTCTAGCCACTAGGAATTATATACTATGAATCTAGGTAGAAGACTGTCATAACCTGAAACAATGAGAACAAAGCTTGCTTAGTATAATAATTGCATTAAAGGAAATGTCAGATGCTAGTGGTTCCTTGTTTCTCATGATTCAGTTGTGCTTCCCTCTGCCAAACTCGGGGAATTCACTTGTTGGAAATTAAGAGAAGTAGAAATGACTTCTGGCCTGTTCTAAACAAAATATATAGCCATAGTCTCTCTCCAGGGCTGAAATTTCTCTTTTGGGATGTCTTATGTCATCCTAAGGTTTCAGTGAAGTAGCATGTGTTAAAACTTAATGATGGTTTGTGTGTGTGTGTGTGTGTGTGTGTGTGTTGTCCAACTCCCTCCCACCTCATGAACTGTAGCCCACCAGGCTCCTCTGTCCAAGGAATTTTCCAGGCAAGAATAGTGGAGTGGGTTGTTCTTTCCCCTTCCAAGGCATCTTTGTGAACCAGAAGTTGAGTCTGTGTCTCCTGCATTAGTAGGCAGAGTCTTTACCACTGAGCCACCTGAGAATATAATGATGCCTTGAGTGTGAGTAAAATTGTTTATATTTAATTAATTTTATTGTGGATATAACCATATATGAATTCTATCTTTGAAAATACTAGAGATTGCTATGCATAAATCATATTATTAGAAGATATGACCTGATCATATTAAATATTTTCAAATAATATACATTTAAAAATCCAAGTTTGAACAGTGACCATGAAGAAAGATGGTATAGAAAGAGAAGTGAAAGGAAAGAAAAAGAAAAAAGTGATATAAAAGGCATTCCCTATAGACATTTATTTAAAATCTTAGTGGTTGTCAAAATTAGCTGTGTGTTTTCCTATGCAAAATTTTCTATACTAAAACATGTTTCAATAAAGTTTTTAACCAATTTATTACTTCTCTTTTCTAGTATATATACACCCCAGGGTACACAAGAACTTCATGTTGATTTGTGAAGAACACTTGCTTACTTCATTTGTATGCCTGCTACTGTGGAGCCATCAGCCATGATATTTATCAAGATGAAGTTACTAGCCCTCCTCAATTTAAATATGTATGGGAATTAATATTTACAGGTAATCCAGTTAAAGTGTATTTTCTGTTTAATTTGTTTAAGTCAGTTAAAAATTTACAAAGTAGGTATGTATTTTCTAATCACACAAAACACTTTATAACTCAGAACACAAAATAAAGTAAAAGTGCATTTAGTACTCTATTCTCTCATGTGCTTCATTAAAAGACATGCATACGCTTAATATCTAAAATATCCCAGGAATTCTGCTTGGTGAAAGATATATAATTGTGAAGAAAATTAGAATTATCCCCTATTTAGAAAGATCTAACTATTTTTAGAGGGTCTTATTGGGCAAATAGTCACAATAATATGTGTGTGTGTGTGGGTGTGTGTGTGTGTGTAATTGAAGTAAAATGTTCCTACAGAAAGAACTGGATGATTCTGAGCAGGTCAAATCATGTCAAGCTCCCAGAACTCCAGCTACAGAACTGGAGTTGGGCATCCCCAAGGTCTCCAGTGCTAGTGCTGCGTAGGGTTTTGTCCCTAAACAGGAGTGTCAGATGGGTCTGAATGGAAGAAGTGTCTCACCTCAGCTGGGAACAAAAAACAATCCACATCTATGCTTTGAGACTTGGAACCTGGCAAAACCATCAATAATTTCTTCCTCCAACCCATTATAGTAACAGTAGAAGTGTTCTAATGGCAGACTGGGTGGAGTTACGTCACCTGCAGAGAGGCTGAAGATTCCAAAGAGAGATCTGTATTAGTTAAACTCACGAACTTAAATCAGACAAGCTGATTTCTACAGAACCATGAGAGATCTTACATTTTTCCTGCTCTAATTTAAAATAGCACTTTACCTGTGGCAGATTCATTTCGATATTAGGCAAAACTAATACAATATTGTAAAGTTTAAAAATAAAATAAAATTAAAAAAAACAAAAACAAAAAAAAATAAATAAAGTTAAATGATGAAAAAAATAAATAAAATAGCACTTTTTTTTTCTTTTCTTTAGTTAGGGGAATTGCAGATGAATCAGGCAGTTCCTGAGAACTCAGGAAGAATAGTTACATTACAAAGACAAAGAAGATATAAACCCTGAATCTCTAGAGGTATTGAGGTGTTAAATGGTGAATTGGTGGGAACCAATAGCACACAAGTAAGAAACTTGTTTATCTGAGGTTGCAGTCCTTCTCAAGCTTCCTTTTGAGGGGGTATAGCTTCCGATTTGGAAACTGAGTGGGATCTCAGAGGACAATGACAATCAGTTTAGCTTGGTGTGCTCATCCAGGAGTTGGTCCCACACCTGGTGGTTAAACTTTTCTTCCCATAGTTTTTGGTACCTTACTATTGGAGAGACCACAGTGAGTTCTTCAGTGGCAACTAGGAGTTGTAGAGCTCTGGAGGCTGAAAACATTCCCACCATAAAGGTGGTTTCCAGATTAGTAAGTATATCTCTTCCTAATAAGGGAGTAGAGCACTCAGGGACCACCAGGAACTGATGAAAAAACATCTGTCCATCCCAGCAGCAAACAAGGACTCGGGTGATTTTTTTTTTTGTAATTGCTTTCCCTATAGCAACTAAAATGGTACAGGTTTGGGGGGAGAAGGTTCCAGAGTAAGAGGTCAGGACAGAGTAGGTGGCCCTACTACTCTGTAGTAGTACAGATCAAATTGCCAACATCCGCTGGATCATCAAAAAAGCAAGAGAGTTCCAGAAAAATATCTATTTCTGCTTTATTGACTATGACAAAGCCTTTGACTGTGTGGATCACAATAAACTGTGGAAAATTCTTCAAGAGATGGGAATACCAGACCACCTGACCTGCCTCTTGAGAAATCTATATGCAGGTGAGGAAGCAACAGTTAGAACAGGACATGGAACGACAGACTGGCTCCAAATAGGAAAAGAAATACATCAAGTCTGTATATTGTCACCCTGCTTATTTAACTTATATGCAGAGTGCATCATGAGAAACGCTGGGCTGGAAGAAGCAAAAGCTGGAATCAAGTTTGCCGGGAGAAATGTCAATAACCTCAGATATGCAGATGACACCACCCTTATGGCAGAAAGTGAAGAGGAACTCAAAAGCCTCTTGATGAAAGTGAAAGTGGAGAGTGAAAAAGGTGGCTTAAAGCTCGACATGCAGAAGACGAAGATCATGGCATCTGGTTCCATCACTATGTGGGAAATAGATGGGGAAACATAGGAAACAGTGTCAGACTATTTTTTGGGGGGCTTCAAAATCACTGCAGATGGTGATTGCAACTATGTAATTAAAAGACGCTTATGCCTTGGAAGAAAAGTTATGATCAACCTAGATAGCATATTGAAAAGCAGAGACATTCCTTTGCCAACAAAGGTCCGTCTAGTCCAGGCTATGGTTTTTCCTGTGGTCATATATGGATGTGAGAGTTGGACTGTGAAGAAAGCTGAACGCTGAAGAATTGATGCTTTTGAACTGTGGTGTTGGAGAAGACTCTTGAGAGTCCCTTGGACTGCAAGGAGATCCAACCAGTTCATTCTGAAGGAAATCAGCCTGGGATTTCTTGGGAAGGAATGATGCTAAAGCTGAAACTCCAGTACTTTAGCCACCTCATGTGAAGAGTTGACTCATTGGAAAAGACTCTGATGCTGGGAGGGATTGGGGGCAGGAGGAAAAGGGGATGACAGAGGATGAGATGGCTGGATGGCATCACTGACTCAACGGACATGAGTCTGGGTGAACTCCAGGAGTTGGTGATGGACAGGGAGGCCTGGCGTGCTGCGATTCATGGGGTCACAAAGAGTCGGACACGACTGAGCGACTGAACTGAACTGAACTGAACTGAAGGCAGCCCTAGTGTCAACACATAAATTCTTGGACCTACCTGCCACATTCAATTGCACACTTGTCTCCAGCCCCATGACAGTTATCTGTGACAGGGGTCTATCTGGAGTGGGCCATTCAGTCATGTTGAACCATCGTGGGGTAAGCAAATCTCAAGAATCTCGGGTCCTGAGAGTAGAGTGCCACCCAATATCCTGGCTGTTGGCATTTGTAGCAAGCTATTTTAGGAGGCTGGCCACAATTTGGACTATCTCTAGGCCAATATCCCTCCTGTTTACACATCTGGCA